>NC_143052.1:222686287-222837803 GCF_052426305.1 Pelodiscus sinensis
GACTTTCCAAATAGCCTTTAGATACATTGAACGTGCCTTGCAAAGTATGATGCTCTTTAAAAGAAACGCAATCCTAAACTGTGACAGGTCAACAATGCATTAAAAAATAAATGAAACAATAAATTCAAACTCATTAAGAGTCCGCTGTTAATGTACATACTTGAGAGACTCCTCCCGGAACAATAGAACACTGTGCAAAGGTATTCAAGAAAGCACTACATAGACAAAGCAGATGTTGTGCTGGTTTCAACTGAATGGATTCAGTTGCACTGCTTCAGCCTTTTAAATCCGTTAAAAAGGGAACTCATGCATACAACATCGTGACAGACAGTTTAGGGAATCAGGAACAAACTGTATACTATGGCTTCTGAAATAAGAGATGTGCAAATTTCTAAATTGCACTCGCCCATAACAAAGTACCTCCAGTTACTTTTCTTGGACAAATACCTCTAACTCTTAATTATTTGATAATAATCAACAATGCCTCTTCTGGAATTGCCTTTCTGCAACATAGTTGGAACGTGGGTCAGATTCACTTATATTAGCCCTTCGTGTGACATCATGGCAGAGCTAGTTTCAGTGTTTTTGTGACATACTATTTTGAGTCACTTGGCACAAGAAACCATAGATATTATGGATTAAAAAGTCAGGTGCACAATGGATTCTAAACAAAGTAGTTTGTATTATTTAGATATAAAATGATTTGCTGCTGGAATTTCAGCTACTGATAATAGAATTCTTTAAAAATATCCTGCTCTTAGCATTCATTTATCTATTTTAGGTACTTATATGTTTCTTAGGCATTGTATTATCTGAGAACCTCAAAATTTTTCATCTATTTATCCTCATAACATTCCTGTGAGATGGGAAAATGCTATTATCCCTCTTTAACAGATACCCTCTCTATGCCTTAGTTCCAAAGTTATTTCAGTCACACAAGAAATCAGTGACAGAGCAGGGAACTGAATCTAGATGTTAAATTTATGGGTATCACAATAACTACTGGACCATTATTTCTCTATCAGATAGCTACTTTGGTTTGGCTGGTATAATTCCTATTTAGGACACTTGTCATTTGTGAAAAGTAGGAAGCTATGTTTTTGCCTACAGATTAAATGGGGGCACATAACAAAGCAAGCAGGATAATACGTGTCCTATATTCAATGTCCACTTCTTGCAGATGCTGATGTATGTGCTCAGGATGAAATCAGAACATGGAATGCACACAAACAGCAACCAATATGCTATCACCATCCTCTCATGCTTCCTGTTTCACTTATCTCTTTCCCTGCATTTTCTCTATATTCAAGGATGCGCTGTTAAGGAAAACATTAATTATAGTTTAGATGTGTTTCAGGCTAGTGTGGGGGTATGTCTACACTATAGCATTATTTCGAAATATCTTATTTCAAAATAGTTAATTCAAAGTAAGTTATTTAGAAATAACGCGTCTACACACAAAATGCATTTCGAAATAGCGTTTATCTATTACGAAATAGCACATCCATACTGAGTGGATACTGAATCGCATTTAAGGCCGGCCGGAACCAGGTCCGGCAGGGCATCAGGGCAGGAGTTACTTTGTGTGGCTGCTGCCTGAGGCTATCTGAGGCCTGTGCTTAAAGGGACCCCCCCGGCCAGCCGGTTCTCAGCTTTCCCTACTTGCTTGCCTACCTTGATGAGGGACAGCAAAGCATTTTGTCTCTGTGTGCTCTGGTTGCCCTCACCCAAGACATCACAGCACTCTGCAACATGGAGCCAGTGCTGCCCCTGGGCACTCTGGTGCTTCTTGTGGATGCGCTGCTGCGAGCCCGGCTGCACTTTCTGCAGGCTGCCATCTGGGAGGTCCATCAGGGGGTTGTCAGTAACCAGAAGGCCCTGTGGGAGAGCTTCCACCCTGAGGAGCACTAAGAGCCTCTCTGGTCTGCCCCACTGCGGGCTTGTGCCTCATTCCTCCCTCACGTCCTTCCGCCCTAACCTCCTTCCTGATGTCAAATAAAATACACGTATTTTCATGAATACAAACTCTCTTTATTTAACAAAACTGGGGGAGGGGGAAGGAAACTCTGGTGAGACTGGGGAAAGGAGACGGAAGAGGGGAGAAGAGAGGGTGGGAGAGAGGAGGGGGAAACCTGGGAGGAGGGAGCTGGAAGGGGAAAGCAAGGGGAAGAAGGAGGAAGGGAAGCTCAGGGATCAGGTTGGGGTTCTCACCAGACCAACTTGATTTTCATGCGAACCTGCTCCTGGGTTCACATGTGGCCTTTGGTGGCCAGGCTGGCAGCTATCCTGCCATAGACGGCTGCGTTCCTCTGTCTAGTGCAGAGATCATGGATGTTGGGGGCATCTCTCCCAAACCTGAAGAAGGTCCATGATCTCCACCCTGGACCAGGAAGGCACCCACCTTCTCCGGGCCCTGTCAGGCTCCTGGAAGCTGGCAGACTGCTCCTGGGGAGTGATGGAGGGCTGGCTGCCAGTGGCTTGCTGGCTTATGTTTTGGGGCCACTGGGTCGGGGCAGCGACTGCTGGCTCTGAGGTGGCAGGCTTGGAGCTGGCACAGGCACTGTCACCAGAGTCAACCCCTTTAAGGGCTCTGGGGAGGGGGGAGAGAGAGGAGTGTTCTTGGTTGAGGCTGGAGTGGCCAGTAGGGCACCCTGGGAAGACTGGAGGCCTCCTATTTCGATAGAAGTGTCTACACAGCACTTATTTCAAAATAGCTATTTTGAATTTGGTGTTATTCCTCGTGGAATGAGGTTTACCAAATTCGAAATAAGCACTCCGCTATTTTGAATTAATTTCGAAATAGCAGTTTGGCTGTGTAGACACTAGTAAAGTTATTTTGAAATAACGGCTGTTATTTTAAAATAACTTTGCTGTGTAGACATACCCTGGTAGACTAAAAAAGGAAAAGTAAATACTACACACCTGGTAAAGGAATAGTTTATACTGTGTTCTAGGTCAACAGGAATCATTGAACTCATAACTCCAGAGTCACTTAAATTATATGGCTGTTAAAGGAGTCTCAGCCTACGGTAGTTGTATGAAATTGGACATTTCTTTGAGCTCTGAATTAAATCATGCTTATTAGTAGTGTCAACCTAAAGTTTTCATTCCTTAGACAATGGTTCCCAGAAAACTAAATGTGATATTTATTTTTGCCCTTTGACACATATTGAATGTCAACTAGACAGATATATTAAATTTAATTGAAGATTTAGTCACAGTGTTGGTGTTTTTGAGCAACATTATATTACTTTTCTTTGAAAGGCTGGAAAGACAATGTGGGAAAAGAACCTATTATTAATATGCACCAGCCATCCTTAAACACATAGGATCACAGAGTCCAATGGTATCCAGTTACAATTTCTGGTATTATCCAGTATCTTTCCTCACCCCTTTTTATTGGAATTAGCTATTTTGGTTTAAGCATGGGTGAGTATTAGGCTGTTTTCTAGCTATTAAGGAAGAAAGCCTGAAACATTATAGATTTCTTAACCTCTCACCTTTTAAGAAAGGGCCTTTAACATTTATTTTCTAAGGTTGCTAATGTTGCTTTGAGAGGTTGACCCATGTGACTGGGTCTCCCTGGCAGTGGGGTGGCCTAGTAGTTAGGACCCCGATTTAGCAGGGGGAAAAGCAGTGCCACTCCCTGCCACTTTTGCCCTGGGCCAGGGAACTCGAGCCTTTTATCTGGGTATTGCTCTTCAGTTTGGGGTGTGGCCCCAAGAGTCCAAATTTCTCCCACCTTTGTGAGGGTTCCTTGTACGCTTCCCCTCCTTTGCCCCAGGGAGGTAGACCTGGAGGCTTACATGTTCTGGCGGCTGGCCAAGTAGATGGGTTCTGGCTCAGGTCCTGCAGACAGCAGAACCAGCTCCTGTCTCCTCTCTGGTCAGCCCCTAACTGAGCCAGTCTCCTTTATTTTATCCTCCCTCCAGGTCTTGCATTGGCTACAGGTAAAGCTGAGCAAGGCTTGCTGAGCAAAAAGGCTTTGTTTAGCCCCTGCACTGCCAGGCCCTCCGCTCACTCCTTCACAACCCATCATCAGTTGAATTGGCTTATTCAAGTGACTGTTGGGGTTGCACTATAACTTGGCACTATAGATTTGCATGGCTTCTTCTGCTTTGAAAAAAAAATCTCTTTACATTTTACTACTCACTTCACCAGCACATTTCATTGTTCATGATGGGGCCTAGAAGGACTTAAAAAAAAAAGACATTCTATCTTTTCAAAGCTTAGAATTCAGAGCTGGCAAGTTGTGGCCTTTTGAGGGGGCAGAGATATGCCAAAATGAAAGGGATTTCTTTTAACTTCTCTATACCTTGTTGAATTGTGGTTCCAGTGAGAAGTAAAATTTCTACAAATCCAAAAACATTGGCAATGCCTTCAAAAAAGGAATGTCCATTTTTGTGCAGAATTCTAGTGCTGTTCTTTGCAAAGGCATATATGTTTGAGAAGGTTCTTAAATATTATTTTTCTGATCACTGCAAAATGTATATGATTTCACCTTGTATATTAGGTTTATTCCTATGCTGGGCCACATTCCCAGTGTTTGTACTTCTAGTATTTTGTGAAACCCAACTGTCCAATATATTGTTCTTCAAGGACATCCAGGCTATCATATGATTGACAGGAAAACAGATCTTCAGGTAGTATAGTTTCTCTCATTCCACAGAAGTTATAGGCTGAATGTGTGACTCCAGATAAATAACTAAACCAACTATAGAGGGTCTCATAATTTTGAATGCAGTTTGCAATTGCACATCAGCACTTATGACTATTTTAATCAATGTTTACGTCTGTGGTGTCCTGCCATGCAACTCAGAGCACCCACTTTTGTTTCTAGATCCTCTGGAGAATCTGAGTGAGTAATAGAACTCCATTGAGAAGAGGCAGGACACTAGTAGATGCTTCTCCAATTCAGCAGATTTACATCTTCTCAGATACAGCTCTGCAAATTATGCTCATTTTGATTACTCATTTGTCATTTTCCCACAAGCACTATTGAATTTTCTCCCATGCCACTCCTTAGTGGCATGGACTCGTCCTTAAAAATTGCAAATCCAGTACATTATCCACCTTTACAACCCTCCTGAAAATGGAACTATGCTGACGCCTACAAAATACAAAATGAGTAAGCTGCAGGTGTGATGTTACCACTGCTGACCATACTGATTATAATTAGTATATTGCTTTACCCTCCACCTGCTTGTTTAATGCACCGTTGTCTCCTATCTTAAACTTAGATTGTAAACTCTTTTGGACTGAAACTATCATTTTATCTCTTTATGCAGCAGCTAGCACAGTGGGGCCCAGGACCACTGGTTGCTACTGAATCAAATAACAATTATTGATAAGGTCAGTCATTAGATTGAATGAACAACCCGTGGTATTTCTTTTGTTAACTTTTTGCACACCAATATGTTCATTAACACTTTCTCTCTATAAAGGCATATAAACTTTCACTCTCTTCCAGCTTTGCAGAATCTCAATTTTCCCTTAAAAGATTTCTGAAGTCTTGAGATGCCAGTTGGGAGTAATTGAAAGGAATGAATTTCAATAGCATTATAAAAGCTGCCAGCTTCATACATATAAGGTGCAGCAGAACTTGCTAGAACCCATTAGCTTCATCTTACCAGTAGAAAATGGTTGTCCCAACCAATGTGTAGAATATATTTTCCACAGTGAGAAGACTACTAGTTTCTCTCTTTACTGCTTCATTGAGCCTTTTTGGATCTATACACGTATGGGCATTCCTATTTTTGTTATCACAGGCACAACAGGGGTGCACTTGCATTGTTCACTTAGTAAAGCATTCCATAACATAATTCTTCTCCATCCTATCCAGTTCTTTCCCTTTGGGAAGCAGTTGTTGACACCAATGAGAGCGGAAAGTGCTCAGCA
This sequence comes from Pelodiscus sinensis, assembly GCF_052426305.1. NCBI lineage: Eukaryota > Metazoa > Chordata > Testudines > Trionychidae > Pelodiscus > Pelodiscus sinensis. Next base: position 222,692,186 of record NC_143052.1, read on the forward strand.
CTTGCAGGAGGCATTCAGCATCTTGCATGATTTGCTCTGGTGGGAAACCAAATTACTTTCTATTCCACACGCAAACAGAAATGTGGATAGTAAGTGCGACCATTCTCAGAACAAGTCCTTTCTTTTCTTTTAAAGGGAAACTAATTCAGAGAGCACATTTACTATCTAAATTAGCTTGGAATAGTCCCTCTGACAATTTAACATTTGTTGGTTTTTTTTTTCTGCTTTATTATAATCAGTCATTTGAAGCATAGGACCGAATGACTGAACAAATCAGGAGCAAAGGGACTTAAGGAATCTAAGTAACAGAATAAAGAGCTCTAGGTTTAAATCAAAGATTAAAGCTGTAGAAAGAAAGGAGAGGATAGCAAGTTTTAGGCAGAAACTTCATAATCAATTGTATTTTATGTCAGTAGGAGGATTTGCTGTAACTTCCAAAGGCATTCAGCACCTCAGAAGCACCCAATGATTATATTTTATACACCTAATTCTAGCTAGGCTTGAGCACCCCATAACACTTCAGAACCAATTTCTGCAATAAGGCTGATTGAATTCTGTGGTAAATGTGTGGTAGTAATAACACGACTTCATACAGATCAGAGCTGGCTGTGAAAAATCAGAGACCCAGAGGACTTTGTTAGTAGTGGGAAATGTATCAATGTTATTTAAAAGTAGAGTTGTGGGAGCCTGGGAGAAACTACCTGGGAAGAAAGCACATAAAGCTTTGAAGACCTGCATAGAAGCTCAGGGAAAATGTTAAATAAATGAGGGCAGTAACTGAAGATAAAAAATGAACAGACTAAGAGTTTTTCATCTCATTGCCCTCTCTCTATCTTCTTTCTTCCTTACAAATTGGTGGTAAAAAAACATTAGGTTTGTGCTGAATTGCATCTTTCTGAGGATGCACTTTATTACCTCAAAGGAACAAACATTACAGGGTTGTCTATACAGAGGCACTCAGAAAAGCTCATCTAAATTAAGTAAAAGGTGTGATTTTAAAGTGGATTAGATCAATTGCTTTGAATCTATGTGGCTATAGAATCGCATAATCATAAGACTGGAAGGGACTGTGAAAGGTCCTCTACTCCAGTCCCCTGCACTCATGGCAGGACTTAATATTATCTAGACCATTCCTGTCAGGTGTTTGTCTAATCTGCTCTTAAAAATCTCTAACAATGGAGATTCCACAACCTCCCTAGGCAATTTATTCCAGTGTTCAACCACTCTGACAGGACATTTTTCCTAATATCCAACCTAAACCTCCCTTGCTGCATTTTAAGCCCATTGCTTTTTGTCTTAGTTTCAGATGTTAAGAAGAACAATTTTTTGCCTCCATCTTGTTACAACTTTTTTGTATGTCAACACAGCAAAATAAAACAGCTTCTGGCCCTTGGCATATGGGGCTCAGGCAGTGGGTCTGTTTCAATGCTTTGGAAACTTCCAGGCTCACATAGGTCAATCATAGTCCTGTCATTGCTGTGCAGACATATCCTGTGTGGAAACTCTCATGAGGTTTTGTCTACACTGCCAGATTTTGTGGCAGAAAATATGCTAGTGAGGGACTCACTAGCATGAGTCGTTAGCATAGTTTCTGCCAATTCTGCCAATGTCCCAGAGAGACATAAGGATCTTGTGCAAAATCCCCATTTTGCACAAAACGGAAGCAACTACACTGCTTCTTTTTGCGCAAAAACCCCTTGCGCAAAAAACATCAGCAGAAAATATGCTAATGATGTTGCGACTCATGCTAATGAGTCCCTCATTAGCATATGTTCTGCCACAAAAACTGGCAATGTAGACATAGCCACGTTCAGAATTAAAATGGCCTTAATGCAATGTAGTTTAATTTACTTGAAGCAGCACTTTTAACATGCTGTAGGGTTCTATCATGCAAGGGTTTTATCATGGCTAATTAATGTTGTCCAAGATGAACAATACCCCAGTTTGTTAAGCATGGAGAATGATGGAGGAGATCCTGTTAAGTGTCTACCTGGCAATACAACGCTAAGGGTAAGATGTCTATTTTCAGCTCTTGGATGCAAGGTATTAGTAAAGTGATATGCATTTAAGGACCATATAATCTGAAAGATCAACAGCATAGCCAGCCACGGTGTTGGTGCCTTCGATGCTCCAGTAATCAAGGGAATCAAGTTGTAAAGTTCAACTGGCATGACAGACTTTGCAGCATCAACTGATATTGTTGGCCCCAGATCAACTCATTCCAGGATTGTCATCCAATGTACACTTATTGATCAGTGAGGAATTGTAGTTTGCTAAGTGACTGCACATCAGGAGCTGGTAAACTTACTGTTGATGATCTATGGCATGGTAGATCCAGTTACGTTTGAGAATTAATTAGCTTCTAACAACTCAAGACAACTCAAAGTTGTCTCTGTATCTGTCCCTGCCTCTGATTGCTGTCATACATGTTAACATGTTCAATAACACTACTGAGGTGTGACATGTGAAAGCCGCATTTCAGACAATATTTTAATATCTCAATTCAGTAATGCCAAAGCATGCATGATTTCTAAAAACCAAAGGTGTCCACAGTGACACTGCTTGTATTTGTAAAGCATGAGTCTTGCCACTGTGTGTTAAATGTCTTGATTCTTGGAGATTTCCTACAAACTTAAAGGTTAAAAATGCTGTTGGGTTTAAATTTCCATTTGTCTCTAGTATGACTGTGCCTAATGATTATGAAAATGTCAGCCAATACAGTGTTGTACTTATCTATAATATGAAGCATCAAGACCTCCATGCTTTTTACAAATATCTTCAGCTAGAACATATCCCAGTCTACTGTGAGAACTCTGGATGACAATGGCACAGAAAATCATGTAAGATTCTCCAGGGGAGGGATGGCTCAGTGGTTTGAGCATTGGCTTGCTAAACCCAGGGTTGTGAATTGAATCCTTGTGGAGGCCATTTAAGGATTTGGGGCAAAAATTTGCCAGGGATGGTACTTGGTCCTGCTGTGAAGGTAGGGGGTTGGACTTGATGACCTTTCGGTCCCTTCCCATTCTAGGAGATAGGCAATCTCCATTAATTAAAGATTTCCTGTTCAACTACTTAACAAAAGTAGGCTTATCCTCATCTTTTGACTCTGCCACAAATCTTGTGTAGTCTCTGCAAAATGTTTTATGGTATCAAACTTCAGCTTCAATCTTTTCTCATGTATGATGGAAGGACTCATCCAGATGCATGACCTGGAAGGCCAGATCTTGATCAAAGTCTCTTCCTGAGATTGGGCAAAGGTGTGAAATAGGTGATGTAAGAGGTAAACACCATCATATTTCCACTGTAATACTGATTGCTAAATACAGCATTTTCTTACATTCTCTAAGCTCTTTCTTCTTTAAAACATCTGTACTTGTAAGTAGGTGGAGTGGAACCCTGTGTCACAGGGAATTTCATCAGATTCTTTGGACAGATACTATTGAAATGTTTTAACAATATATTGATTGTCACTATGCAGGTCTAACTATGCCTGAGCACATTCATGGTATTTATCCAATTTGACACATCTAAATGGTTGAGTGGATTCCCTGATTGAAGCTAGATGCATATAACAGTGCAAACCACTTATAACATGTAACAGTGCAAACCACTTACAAAACTGAATTTATTATAAAACTTAAATGATTGACAAGGGATTTCATAGTCCTTGAGCATGGCCATATTGGTTCTGCATGAATACATATGTTAACTGATCAAATCCAAACCCTCCAAAGCTTTATCACACTCCCATTTTATGTGGCACAAGTGGCTGAATTAGTACTGTGTTAACTTTCCAAAACTTGTGCACTGGATGCTGAAAAATGGAAAGAAGTCCAGGAGATAATAATGAAATTACTTTCTGAAAATCTCCATGTTTTTGCTTGCAAAATCCCCTATATATTAATTGTTTTGCTAGTAAAATGTGATGGTGCTTGGTACAAGCAGCTTTTTTGTGTATTCCTACTCTGTCATCTGTTTGAAATTAAATTTATCATTGGAGACAACAGAATATCCTTGTAAGATGTAAAAACTGTGTTAATTTTTACAGTGAATGGAAAAATGAAGTTGTCTCTATCAATATTTAGGAAAAATTAATTTAAAATACCATGTATTTATTATAGAACCATAGAATCATAGAATACTGGAACTAGAAGAGACCTCAAGAGCTCATCACATCCAATCCACTGCCTTCATGCCAGGACCAAGCACTGTCTCAATCATCCCTGATAGATGTCTGTCGAACCTACTCTTGAATATCTCTGGAGATAGAGAATCCACAGACTCCCAAGGTAATTTATTCCAGTGTTTAACCACCCTAACCACTTTTTCCTAAAGTCCAATCTAAACCTCCCTTGCTGCAATACTTTCATAGAGTCATAGAATCATAGGACTGGAAGAGACCTCAGGAGGTCATCAAGTCCAGCCCCCTGCCCAAAGCAGAACCAATTCAAACTAAATCAACCCAGCCAGGACTTTGTCAAGCCAAGACTTAAAAACCTCTAGGGATGGAGATTCCACCATCTCCCTAGGTAACCCATTCCAGTGCTTCACTACCCTCCTAGTGAAATAGTTTTTCCTAATATCCAACTTAGACCTCCTCCCACTGTAACTTGAGACCATTGCCCCTTGTTCTGCCATCCGTCACTACTGAGAATAGCCTCTCTCCATCCTCTTTGGATCCTCCCTTCAGGAAGCTGAAAGCTGCTATCAAATCCCACCTCTCCCCTGACACTCTTCTCTTCTGTAGACTAAATAAGCCCAAATCCCTCAGCTTCTCCTTGTAGATCAAGTGCTCCAGTTCCCTAATCAATTTGGTTGCCCTTCCCCCCCCCCTCCAATGAGTCCACATCCTTTCTGTAGTGGGGGGCCCAGAATTGGATGCAATATTCCAGATGTGGCCTCACTAGTGCCGAATAAAGGGGAATAATCACTTCTATGGCTCTTCTGGTAATGCTCCTCTTAATACACCTAATATGCCATTAGCCTTCTTGGCTACAAGGGCATGCTGTTGACTCATATCCATCATCTCATGCACTGTAATCCCCAGTTTTGTTTCTGCTAAATGGCTACCTAGCCAGTCTGTCCCCAACCTGTAACAATGCTTGGGATTCTTCCATCTCAAGTGCAGTACTCTGCACTTGTCCTTGTTGAACCACATCAGATTTCTTTTGGCACAATCCTCTAATCTGTCTAGGTCACACTGAACCCTATCCCTGCCCTCCAATGTATCTACCTCTCCCCCTAACTTATTGTCATTGGAATACTTGATGAGGGTGCAATCCATCCCTTCATCCAGGTCATTAATTAAGATATTGAATAAAACTTGCCCTAAAACCAATCCTTGGGGCATGCCACTTGAAACTAACCACCAACCAGACGTCAAGCCATTGATCCCTTTAGGCCCAACAATCTAGCTGGGATTCTATCCACCTTACAGGCCATTTATCCAATCCATATTTCCTTAACTTTATTGTGGGAGACTGTATCAAAAGCTTTGCTAAAGTCAGGGGTATATCGCATCCACTAACTTCCCCATGTCCACAGAACCAGTTACCTCATCATAGAAGCTACTCAGATTGGACAGGCATGACTTGCCATTGGTGAATCCATACTGACTATTTCTGATCATATTCCCCTCTTCCAAGTGCTTCAGAATGGATTCCTTGAGGATCCCCTCCATGATTTTTCTGGGGACTGAGGTAAAGCTGACAGGTCTCTAGTTTCCTGGATTGTCCTTCTTCTCTTTTTTAAAGATGGGCACTACATTTGCCTTTTTCCAATCATCCGGGATCTCTCCCGATCTCCACAAGTTTTCAAAGATAATGGCCAAAGGCTCTGCAGTGACATTTGCCAACTCCCTCAGTACCCTTGGATGCATTAAATCCAGACCCATCGATTTGTGCATGTCTAGATTTTCTAAATAGTTCTTAACCTGTTCTTTCTCCACTGAGGGCTGCCCACCTCCTTCCCATACTGTGTTATCTAGTGCAGTAGTCTGGGAGCTGACCTTGTCTGTGAAGACAGGGGCAAAAAAAGCATTGAGTTCTTCAGCTTTTCTCATATTACCTGTCACTAGGTTACCTTCCTCATCCAGTAAGGTCCCCATACCCTCTCTGATCACCTTCTTATTGCAAACATGCCTATAGAAACCTTTCTTGTTACTCTTCACATCCCTTGCTAGCTGCAATTTCATTTGTGCTTTCACCTTCCTGATTACTCCTCTGCATTCTCGAGCAGTATATTTATACTCCTCCCTAGTCATCTGTTCAAGTTTCCACTTTTTATAAGCTTCCTTTCTGTTTTTAAGCTCACCAAGGATTTCCCTGGGAAGCCAAACTGTTTGCCTACCATATTTGCTTTTCTTACTGCACATCAGAATGGTTTGTTCCTGTGCTTCCAGGCTTAAGGCTTCTTTAAAATACAGCCAGCTCTCATGGACTCCTTTCCAAGTATAAAAAGTAGGATTTAAGTGGTTTAAGTGATAAACAAACAAATCAAAGTAAGTTACTAAGCTAAAATAAATTAAAACACACCAGCTAAGCCTAATACACTCAGGATATGTCTACACAGCAGCATTATTTCAGAATAGCTGACATTATTCTGAAATAACAAAAAGCGCATCTACACAGCAAGCCATTGTTTTGAAATAACGGCGAACTGGAGGACTTCTTACTCCAATTCATGTAACCCTCATTTTCTGGAAAGTAAGGAAAGTTGAAGGAAGAGTATAATTCCTTCAATTTCCTGCTGTGTAGACAGCTCCAAAAGCTGAACTAAGCCATTTTGACTTCAGCTACGCAATTGATGTAGCGGAGGTTGCATAGCTTAATTTGCCCTGCTCTGTATATGTGCCCTAAAATAAATTGTTACAAATCATAATTTCTCACTCTAGTTCTTATATCAGGCAAAGTCCTTCTCAGGCCAGAGCTGATCTTTTTTTCTGATTTGTGTCTAGCAGCTTTTCTTCACCCCATCATTAGAGGGGTTTTTTGTGTATCTCAATGGCATTTAAGGGACTTAGACACCCATATACCTTCGTAGAACTAACTTTAGCGCCTTGCCCATAGTCATACAAGAAGCATGTGACAGAGCAGAGACTTGAAAGAAAGGCTCCACAGTGACTAGATAATGCTTTCACCACTGGACCATCCTTGCATTGTAAATTGTGCCACTGTAGGTAGAGCTGGCGCAGTATCAGATATGGACTCAAACCAAAACTCTATCTCTGAAAACTTTAAACATTGGGTTTTCCAATTCCAAGTTAACGTTTGAAAATTGCAGTTGGACCATACTCAAAATATGGGTAATGTAAACCCTCTGATGGGATTTAGACACAGTAAAACAGCAAATCCTAAAGTAAAGAAAACACACACTTATAAATTCTCCTTTTATTTTTGTCCTGTGCTCATAAATTCTCTCTTCTCTCCCTGATGATTCACAAATGCAAAATATGAGAGATAAAATTTGCTAGGTTATACAAAAATAGCTTAAACATTTAAAAGCAAAGATTTCTTGGAACAAAGCGGGCAAAATGTGGCTTTTTTGTTGGCTCATTTAGCAGAAAGGTGAAAAGTTCAGCTATTACCCTTATGTAATTTTTGCAATGACTAAAAATAATCCCCCTCCACTTTCTACTTAGAGAAAATGAAAGATCCTCATACACAGTGGAAGCCTGGGGAGTGCAAACCAAATACTAAACTCATGTGCTTGATTTTTGTCTAGGTGAAAACAATGGGAGTTTTGTCATTCTCTTCAATGAGAGCTGGATTGGTTGCCTTGTCTGTCTTCTGCTGATTTCAGCCCTGCATATGTAATACAGACCATAACAAGAATGGTGCATAGCTGAAAATGAAATAATAGGAAAATGAACAACTCATTCCAAATTTGAAAGATGCAAATCTGATCTTTCATCAGTGGAGTTACAGTGGAGAGATTGGAATAAGGCCCTGTGTATATTCCATAATACAGGATGTGGTCTAGATTTTGTTCATTTACTTGTCTTATTTATACCTAATGGACTGTATGAAGGCAACCCACTCCAGCAGCAGTCACAGCAGGAAGGGGGCAAGGTCTCCCCATACGAGGAAGGAAGAGAGGTGGCAATCCATTTGGCTCCTTCCTGTGACCAATCTGCTCAACTTCTTTAGAAACCTCACTGGTCTTGTGTCTGTCTGGTCCCCTTATCTGACAACACTGAACAATTCCCACCTAGGGTATGTCTACACTACCCCGCTAGTTCGAACTAGCGGGGGTAATGTAGTCATCCGCAATTGCAAAGGAAGCCTGGGATTTGAATTTCCTGGGCTTCATTTGCATGAAGCCGGCCGGCGCCATTTTTAAATGCCGGCTAGTTCGAACCCCGTGCCGCGCGGCTACAAGCGGCACGGAGTAGCTAGTTCGGATTAGGCTTCCTAATCCGAACTAGCTGTACTCCTCATTCCACGAGCCGCGTGGCACGGGGTTCGAACTATCCGGCATTTAAAAATGGCGCCGGCCGGCTTCATGCAAATGAAGCCCGGGAAATTCAAATCCTGGGCTTCATTTGCAATTGCAGATGACTACATTACCCCTGCTAGTTCGAACTAGCAGGGTAGTGTAGACATACCCCTACTGAGAAAGTGTTCCTTCTAAAACTGTTCCTTCTGTTCTTATTAGATATTGGCCCTTCTTTTCAAAACCAGTTCTGTAAGTTAGATGGACCCATGAGGTAGAATCTTCATAGTTAATAGTTTGGGTTCTCTTAACAGTCTTCAAGAGTCTGCAAAGGGGTGGCTTATCTTAATACACAATTTCCCTTTCAGCTTGTTTAATACCAGCAACCCTTCGTATTACTAAACCAAGTAAACTAAAACAATAAACACCCCAATAACTAAGACCACATGAAGTATTCATGGACTATCACAAAGCAGTCATGAATTCCTGAATTCTCTAATCTGAATTCCTGTGCCCACACCTACCTGACTTCCACCCTTCACTTGTGGCTAAATGGCATGTGCAAACTGTAGATAACATTTACACAGTTAAAACAGGGGAAATGTTTAAGAATGTGAATCCTTAATTGTATTGCAGTACAGGACTAGATGGATGAACTTTGATGGAGATAAGATCTTTGAACGATTTCAGAAACTGCTTGCCTTCATTCAGAGGCAGAGAACATTGTGCATGGGGAATGGAGTGGGGAGCCCTGCCAGGGTTAAAAACTGAGCTAGTGAAAAATGCAGAAAAGAAATGCATTTTTGAGTACACTATAAGTAGGTCACATCAGCAAAATCTTTCCGTTTTCAATACTTTTTAATTTACCCTTTTCCACTATCTGTAATTAGAAATGCTTTGCATACAAGATGGATCTAGATTTGTTAAAAAACTTTCCAGGTTAAGCTTTTAACCATTTAAATAAGGACATATGGTAAAAAAGTATTCTTCACTCACTTGTTGTCAATCTGTGACATGTCAGCCTTTGGAATCAGAACCCTGGGGTCTCATTCTAGTTGTTTTTGTGGTGATTGGGCAGCACAGAGAGGTCAAAAATATACTTTAAAGAGGTAGCTGTGGATTCCCCAGAGTTAAAGGTGGGGGATTAGAGCACACTAGGCAATGACTGACACCAGTGTAAGGGACTCTGGAACGTAGAGCCATTTTGCTCCCCTCTGCACCTCTCCTGCACTAAAGTCTGCTGAGGACATAACCCCTAGTGCTGTTGCTGCCTTGTGCTTAAAGCTCCCAGATTGTTATGAAATATTTAAAAGGACTTCTCACTTAGCAAGGAAAGTGGCGATTGTTCTTTAGAGTACCAGCTACTTTATTAAAGGTAGTAGCTTTGCTGAAAGCTACAAAGCTCCCTGAGACACTTCCAAAAAGATAGGGTTGTGGGTTTTTTTAGAAGAAAGGAAAAGAAACATTTCCTTGTGCTGATTTCAGTTTCTTGAGAGCTTGGCTATTTTTTCAACCTGATGTTCACTTCATTGTCATACAAGCTCATTGTATTGAATCAAAGAGAACTATTATTTAGACAAGTGTGCTCTGTGATAATACAGCTGATGGCTTAAAGACCAGTTTGCAGCCACAAGGGCATGGATCTGTAGCACAAGCACATGAAATATAATAAAACAAACTTTTCAGAAAACCCCTTAAACAACCCAACCTTTGAAAGTACAGTGAACTGAGTCTGGATTTAGGCTGACAAAGTCCATTAGAAAAGCTGATGTTTCTTGCTTAGGGGTTGTTTTATTCTCCTCTATGGACAGCAGAACCCTCCCCCCCCCCCCCCGTTTCTAGGCTATTTTTCAGCAACATTACTATCAATTGTGAAGCTAGCCACCCAGCACTTCATATAATCACAACAACTTAAGCTATATTGCTCAATCTATAAATGCAAGAAATTGCCACTTGATATCTATGGCTGTGTCCAGACTCAGGGGTTTTTTCGGGAAAAGTAGCCTTTTCCCGAAAAAACTTCCCCTGCGTCCAGACTCAAGCCGCGTTCTTTCGAAATTATTTCGAAAGAACGCGGCTTTTCTTTCGATGGCGGTAAACCTCGTTTCACGAGGAAGAACGCCTTCTTTCGAAAGTTCCTCTTTCGAAAGAAGGCGTTCTTCAATGTAAATAGGGCTTCCTCGAAAGAGAGCATCCAGACTCGCTGGGTGCTCTCTTTCGAAAAAGCGGATTGCTCTTTCGAAAGATCCGCCTGCAGTCTAGACGCGATCTTTCGAAAGAGGCTCTTTCGAAAGATGCTTTCGAAAGAGCCTCTTTCGAAAGACGCCTTCAGTCTAGATATAGCCTCTGTTTAAAAGCAAAACCTGGTGTCCTGTACAGTATTATAGTCATGTTATTAATTTCAAAGCTGGGAATATATTTATCATTTGCTACAGAATGAGAAACCTGGTATTCCAAACCCTTATTCATGTTTATGTCCTTAGTCATGCAGTTGTCCCAATATGCCATGTTCAATGGAGTTGTTCTTCATTAGGCAGTGGACTCAGAAATGTGAAGAGACATAGAGATGGTGTAAACCCACCTTTGATTGCATCAGCATTAAGGCATAGCTCAGGATAAGGCTCTATATATTTGTAACCCCTGCCTGCTAAGGGTGACACTCTGTCCCCCTCTAGTGGTGGCTTTGCTAACTAGAGCTTGATGTGCCCACAGCTTTGGGTAAGAGAAGTGTGTTTTAGCTCAGGAAGCAGAGGCTTATGCATTTAGCCCAAGAGATCCCATGTTCAATCTTTACTTGTAATGCCCACCCGCACAGGGACATTGGTGATCAGACTTAGAAATTCCTGAACTACATGCCTGATCCTCCACTGCTTGAGCTAAAAGACTCTGAGTCAAGGCTATAGCAAACTCATCAATCTCTAGCTGACCTTGCTACCACTAGGGGGGACAGAGCACCACCCTGAACAAGCAGGCCGTTACATCTTTAGCACTTCAGAATTGCAAAATATTCTTCTAGTTAAGAAAAGGAATGATATCCTATTGTTGTTTGGCCAGGTGCATATTCTGCATACTTGAAACGGATCACTTTGTGAAACTATTGCAGTTTTCATACCCATAGGTCTTTAGTTATGCTTTGACCAAGTGTGATGATACGTGAAATTGACTCTTTCATGGAATGGAAACCAGTTGCCTCCTAACCGAGCTGAATAAAAAGTAATAGGGACATAGAATTTTAAATCAGCCAGTGCTCTTCTTCATCACAGAGGGAAGGAAACCAGGTGTGAAGGAGCAAACATTTATAAGAGACTCAGGGGATATGATGGAAATTTAAATGAGAACATTCTTCACCTCAGTTTCATGTTTCTTTTTCAAAGTAACTTACTGACTTTTTTTCTTAATATACCATGTAGTCTTCCCAAGAGAATTATATAATATTTTTGTTTGCATAGCGCATTTTTCAGAATTATGTTCTATTCACCTGAGGATCCAGAACACCCCTCACATTTTTCTCCAGTAGAGGAGATTAGGTGCTATCATCACATGGTTTTCATTTTCTTTATTTTTAGTTAGCTAATATGTACAACACTCATTTGAGTAAAACCATCAAGCACAAAGAGACATTTTGCTCAGTTTATTTTACATAAATATATGACTTCAGAAAAATGGGAAAAAATTATCCTCAAAATACCCCAGTATGAGAGAGAGACTGAGTGCTATTATTTCCATTTTATAGGTGGAAAGCTGATTCCCAGAGAAGCTATGTGACTTACCCACAATCATATAAGAACTCTGTCGTAGGACAGAGACTTAAACTTACATCTTTGGAGTCCTAGGCTAGTAACTTCTAGACCACTGTTTCTTTCATTTCACATAGATCTGCCAACAGGGAGCAACTTGAAGAATCAGGACCTTCAGAAAAATTTTCAGTTGATTTTCAAGAACAAGCTAGTGAGTGCAGGATTGGGTGCACAGCAGGGGAAGAACAAGCATTGATAAGAAATGGTGAACAGCATTTGACACTTAAATCTCTACCAGTGATGTAAAATATTCTGTGTTTGTAGCAAGCTATGCACATATAGACAAATGATCAGAAAAACATGTTTAAACTGAAAAATAATTAAATAATCAGTAACTGATAAAACACAAAAATAATCCTGAGCTAAATATTTTGTCAGATTTTGAACACAAACGGAGGTTTTAATACACACTATTTATCTGTCTCTCGGAGTATTTTACATCTTTGTCCCAAAATATGTGACTTGCTTGCCAGAGAAGCTGGGGTTGGAATTTTTAATCTCTTAGACCCAGCATAATATTTTATAATAATTCTGGTGCCAACATTGCTAATGTGCACTTATCCATAAATCATTTTCCAACGGAACAAATGTACTGTCTGCATTTGCTGGGAGGTGGGAGTGGAGGGAGTACTTTAAGAATAATGACAAACACGTTTCTGCCACTGTTGAAATGACCATCCCCACACCCTCTCTTCTCACTTGCCCAAGCTGAACAGAAAAGTTCTTAAATGCACATCTTCTGTCTTTACTTACTTTTAATGTTTTCCTCAGAAGATGCCTGGAAACAGTGGTTTTATTAAACACAGATGTCAGGGTGCCAAGGCAAAGGATCTGTCTGCAAAGGAATAAAAAAATGTACAGATCATAAGGTCTGTAACAACGCTGAGCATAATGTTGCAGCAATAAATCTTTATTTCTGAAGCATATGCTCTTTTTCTCCATTTTTATTTATTTTTCGCTTTTCATCTTGATCTTAAAAAAAAAATGACAGTATTGTTCATCCACCCAGAAAACAGCTAATTCCCAAAAGCTCCATTGACTTATGGGGAGAATGAATAGGGTATTCTTGGGAAAAAATAATGTTCTCTTAGCCCCATATTAAACTATAAGCAAAAGATAAATGTGCATGGTTACTGCAAACAGGTAAGTAGTGCATGCCTCAGATATGTTTTAGTGATATATTTGTAATTACATTGTGTATAGGAATAGTGTTGCTGAAATCTACTGAGCGAGAGAACTGCTGAGTCTACATTTAAAGCATCACACAATGCAGATGGAATTTAAAAAGAACTAGTGCACCTCCCTCTTGCTTTCTTTCCCTGTCCCATGTGAAGTGGGTAGAATAAGACGTAAAGCATTGTTTAACATGCAATATTGACTTACATGCTACAGGAAGATTTGGCCCAGTTGAGTCCACCCTCCAGGTCAGTGCAGAGCATATCAACATCTTTTGCTGAACTCCCCTGCCACCCTTCCTTTGCATAAGAGTTAAGGGTACAAGTAAAGTGGTGAGAGGTTCCTAGGTGTATCAGTTACTGCATGCTGCATTCCATTTGTTCCACAATCTATAGGGGGGATCCATCCCTCTTTTTGGTTTGGTGCTCAGATTTACATAAGATGCATGTGATTCTTTAACCAGATATCTACACTGGACCCATACTAACAGAATGTGCTGTCACCTTGTTCATTGTCTTTCCCCAGACTTTGCCAGCTTAACAACTCATGAAAAATCCCTGCTTTATGATTGGTAGGAAAAGAAAGTCTCACTCCCAAAGTCTCTGAAGTAATAGGGCTGTTGAGCATGAGACTGATATAATTAAAATTCTGCATACCAATAAATTAAAGGTACTATGAGACATCAAATGCTTTTAGAATGCTGTGATCTTGTTGTGAAAGGTAAAGTTTCTGGTTCTCTGTTGATTCTCCTTACGAGACGGCAGCGTGACAGTGGAGCAGAAGTAAGGAGGTTAAATATCGGTTAATTCAATAGTCGATCAACCTCATGAATTCGTATCGGTTAGTCAACTATTCTATAGTCACCGGGAGTGGGGCCAGCAGCCAGTGTGCTCCGGCCCCACTCCTGAGGAGCCCCCTGCCACTCTGTGCTGCTGCCTCCATATCAGAGGCAGCAGTGCAGGGTGCTAGGAGGGAGCTGGTCTGCAAAGGGAGCCAGTTTTAAAACCAGACCCTGTCTGGGGCAAGGGGAGAGGGAGGGGGTTGAGCTCCTGGACCCAGCACAAGCAAGAACTGAGCTGGGCTGCCTGCCTGTCTGGTTCCTAATACACTTTAAATGCAGAGCCACAATGGGGGTAGGTCCCAGACCCAGCACAAGCCAGAATTGAGCTGGGCTGCTAGACAGCCTGCTACAAAATTTACTGGCTGGGGGGAGGAGGGGATGTGTGTAGTCTATAGCATTAACCTATAAACTTTTGCTTATCGATTAATCAGTTAATCAGCTACACTATTACATCCCTAAGCAGAAGTAGCTTCAGACATGATTCCATCATCAGAGATCCAGGAGAAATCAATTTATAGTGCCCCATCCTTTCCACAGCCAGCATGTATCTGCCGGTGACACAGAAAGGTGTCTATTGCTGTACTGGGCCCTCTTCAGAATCCTGTTCCTTTCCCTGGACAGAGGAAGGATTTCAGTTCTATTGTCAGGCGATTTCCTGTGACAATAGAGGCAAGGGGCAAGATTAACCCAAAGGTGCAGAAATTACCCAGTTTGTTGCTTTTAAGATTACATTTTCTTTGGCTTGGCTTCTAAAACCTAAAAATAATGTTTCTATTCTGGATTTTTCATATGTTCCATTCCAATATAGTTTAAAGGAAAACTAACGGAAATACATTTATATCTGAAAGCTGCCCACCTGTGCACTTCAATGTTTTATATATGGGCAAGGTTCAGCAACTGAATTGTGTTTTTATAGACCTGAGAGGACTCCCACACATGCCAGTAAAGGCCACACACTAAGGCTATGTCTATACTACAGTTTTTTTGCAGAAAAACAGTTGTTTTTGTGCAAAAACCCAAAGAGCATCCACACCTCAAGCACATTTTTGCACAATTAAATGTACAGTAAGTCAAAAGAACAGAGGGGGTTTTGTGGTGTAGGTATTTCTCTTTCTACAGAGAATAACTCCTTTTTGTGTAAGAGTTCTTGCACAAAAAGGTGTGTGAGGATGGGTAACAGAGGTTTTTTGTGGAAAAAGAGTGAATAGAAAAAAGCACAAGTCCTCTGGTGGCTATTCTGTGAATAGTAATCAGAGTTTTCTTTCGAGAGAGTGTCCAAGCAGTCTGGATGCTCTCTTGCACAAAAGTGCATCGCTTTTTCAATGTGCTTTTGTAGTGTGGACATGCTCTTGTGCAAGACGTTTTTGTGGAAGATCTTGTCTGCAAGAAGCATGTAGTGTAGACGTAGCCTTAGGGTACTTCTATACAGAAGGGCTAAAGTCAAATTAAGCTATGAACTTCAGCTATGTCAATTGCATAGCTTGTGTTGAAATAGCTTAATTTAGCTTTTGGTGCTGTCTACACAGCAGGAAGTCAAAAGAAGAACACTCTTCCTTCAACTTTCCTTACTCCTCATAAAATGAGGGTTACAGGAGTCAGAGTAAGAGGTCCTCCAGCTCAACATTATTTTGAAATAATGGCTTGAAGTGTACATGCACATTTGTTATTTTGGATTAACATTAGTTATTTTGAAATAACGGTGCTGTGTAGACACACCCTAAGGGTGGCCATACACTAACTTGATTGTTCCTTGAGGCATTTAATTTGGTGGAAAGGGGAGATGGAACTAGATGGAGAGCCAGATAGTAATGGAAGCTCACAAGGACATTGAAGAGTTGGGGAACTCAGAATCAGGGTCTGATCTCAAGTTTAATTGTGAAACAGACTTTTCATTTTTTTCCCCTTAGAATTGGAATAATATGACACCTGCAAATCATTCCTACAGAGCTGTAGATGTATGGCCTTCTTCTGTGATTGCATGCATGTAATTTACTTTGACCCTTTATACCAATTAATTCTGTTACATTTTCTAGGATTTAAATGTAGGATCTCTGAATAACTGGAGTGATTAGAACTCCATCACTTCAAATAGCATTTATCTTGGCTTACTGCTTGTTGTTCTTAATTAAATGTTCTCGCTCTGTAAGGGTTTTTAGTATCTTCTGCAACTACTCCCTGGTTTAAGGTCTAATTTTAAAAAAGACATGTACATATACATGAGGGCAGGGGACTGGGCTTGATGACCCATCCAGTTCTAGTGTTCTATGAGTCTATGATTACTGTGATCATATGCACAAATATCTGGAGGTATGTCTACACTACCCTCCTAATTCGAACTAGGAGGGTAATGTAGGCATACCGCACTTGCAAATGAAGCCCGGGATTTGAATTTCCCGGGCTTCATTTGCATAAGCCGGGCGCCGCCATTTTTAAATCCCAGCTAGTTCGAACCCCGGGCCACGCGGCTACACGCAGCACGGAGTAGCTAGTTCGGATTAGCCTTTCTAATCCGAACTAGCTGTACTCCTCATTCCACGAGGAGTACAGCTAGTTCGTATTAGGAAGCCTAATTGGGGGGCTGCAGGAGAACGTCCACCTCGAGAAGCCCGCAGAGCCAGCCCAGTCCTCCCCATCGGGGGAGCGTACCCATTCCTCCCTCACCTCCTTCCACTTACCCTTCCCTAGCCCCCCTTCCTGATGTACAAAATAAAGAAAACATCTCTTTATTGAACAAAACTGGGGGAGACTGGGAAAAGTAGGTGGGAGAGGGGAAGAGAGAGGCTGGGAGAGAGGAGGGCAACTAAAATGATCAGGGGTTTGGAACAGGTCCCATATGAAGAGAGGCTAAAGAGGCTGGGACTTTTCAGCTTAGAGAAGAGGAGACGGAGGGGGGATATGATAGAGGTCTATAAAAGCACGAGTGGTGTGGAGAGGGTGCATAAAGAAAAGTTCTCCATTAGTTCCCATAATAGAAGGACTAGAGGACACCAAAGGAAAGGAATGGGTAGCAGGCTTCAAACTAGTAACAGAAAGTTCTTCTTCACAAAGCAAAGAGTCAACCTGTGGAACTCCTTGCTGCAGGAGGCTGTGAAGGCTAGAACTAGAACAGAGTTTAAAGAGAAGTGAGGTCAAGTCATGGAGGTTGGGTCCATGGAGTGGTATTAGCCAGGGGGTAGAAATGGTGTCCCTGCCCAAAGTTTGTGGAAGGCTGGAGAGGGATGGCATGAGACAAATAGCTTGGTCACTGTCTTTGGTCCATCCCCTCCAGGGTACCTAGGGTTGGCTGCTGTCAGCAGACACGCTACTGGACTAGATGGACCTTTGGTCTGACTCAGTATGGCCATTCTAAGCTCTGGGCTCAGGGTTGGGGGTCTCAGTGGACCACCTTGATTTTCATGCACACCTGCTCCTGGGTGGCCAGGCTGGCAGATTTCCTGCCCTGGATGGCCACTTTCCTGTGCGTAATGTGGAGTTAATGGAAGAGATCCATGATGTCTGCACTATACCAGGCATGTGCCCGCCTCTTGCGGTCCTGGCCAGGCTCCCGCTGGGTGGCAGCGGGTGGCTCATGGCATGCCAGGTGTAGGGTCTGCTGGCTGGGTTCTGGCAGGCTTGCACCTGGCACAGGCACTGTAGCCAGCCCGTGCCGCTTTAAGGGCTCCGGGGCTGGGAGGGGGGCATACGAGTTTCCCTGGTGGTGCCCAGAGTGGCCACCAGGGAAAGCTGGGGAGGGCTAGCCTCCTACTAGTTCGAATTAAGGGTCTACACAGCCCTTAATTCGAACTAGTAAGTTCGAACTAGGCGTAGTCCTCGTGCAATGAGGTTTACCTAGTTCGAACTAAGCGCTCCGCTAGTTCGAATTAAGTTCGAACTAGCGGAGCGCTAGTGTAGCGCCTATGAAAGTTAATTCAAACTAACGTCTGTTAGTTTGAATTAACTTTGTAGTGTAGACATACCCTGGAGGAATATAGTAAACTGCATCCTTTGTCATTAAAATACCCCATGAGCACATAGCTTTTGTGAAACTACATTGAGGGTATGGCTACACTAGCTACCCTAGTTCGAACTAGGGTGGCTAGTATAGCCATACCCCAAGAGTGTTTCTGTCAGCCTCACACTCAAAGGGCAATGTATTATTAGCTTTTATTGCTGCTTCTTCCACCACTCCAGAAGAAAATCTCTAATATCTCTAGATTCTCCTCTAACACAGTAGTTATATACATTTCAGAAATTGTTTCAACCATGTTAATTATTCAGCTGGATTTATGATGTTTAGCTCTCAACATGCTTTTAGTTTTTTATATTGTATTTTGTTTTAAATTCAGTCTAAGCTCATTTTATATTCAGAAGACAGTCACATTGAGCCCTTTCTTTTATTTTATAGCCCTTCGGATACTCATCAAGAAAAACTGGATGGTCACCATGCTTTTGTACTCAGTGGGACATTGCTATGTGCTTCTTTTGCAAGATCTGAGCAAGAAGCAGATATTAGAAAAGACATAATTTCTGAAAAGGAAATGACTATCTTTTTTTCCTACCTAAACACATCTAAATATTCCCCAATGAGTAGGCCTGCACAGCCACCCTAGCAGGGACAGAGAGAGCTGGGCTTTATTGCAGCTTAAATGTCATCAATAGGATTATTGATTAGGTGCCTGTTAAGGGGTCAAATGTAGCTTTCAGTTAACTCCCTCTGAAGGATAGCAGAGGCATAAGGTGTGAGGGTGGAAATGAGGTGGGGTTCCCTCTTAAGAGCTGGAGTACCCAATTTAATTAGACATGTTTGCCACAAGTCATTTGAGTGGAGGGAGAAGGCACAGCAGATAAGAGCAGGACTGCGCTAGAAGATTCTTTGGACCCAAATGAAGTCACTCTGGAAACTGCAGTCTATGGGTGTGTCTAGACTCCCTAGTTTTGTTGACAAAAGTGGACTTTTGTCGACAAAACTATACCAGCGTCTACACTACCGCTGAGTTCTGTCGACATAACGTCGACAGAACTCAGCAGTTTTGTCGACGATGGTATACCTCATTTTATGAGGCATAACACCTTCTGTCGACAGAACTCTGTCGACAGAAGGTGTTATTGCCTGTAACGTTGCGTCCAGACTATGGAGTTCTGTCGACAAAGCAGCTTGCTTTGTTGACAGAACTCAATGTGTCTGGACGCTCTTTGTCGATGGAAGTTTTGTCGACAGCATCTGTCGACAAAACTTCCGTCGACAAAACACGGTAGTCTAGACGTACCCTATGACAGAGGGAGAATGGATACAAAGTACGAAAAGGAAGAATAGAGTAGATTTAGAATCAGATGATGATATCAGAAAAAAAAGCAAAAGTGAGGAAGGAAATCAACCAAAAATATTATAATTGTAAGATCTCTCACCAAATAAATAAAGTTAAGCAATGCTAACCCTGTGAAAGTAGTTGACTGGATTAAAAAAATAAAACCTAGAGGGATACAATAATATAAGGCTGCAGACAGGGTAGGGATAACATATTAATATATTGAAAAGGATTCCCCCAAATGGAAGTGACTCCCCATAATTTGTTCCCCACAACTTAAAGTGTTTAGATTTACTATTAATTCTTATTATTATTATTATTATTATTATTATTATTATTATTATTATTATTTGTTAAGATTGTTAAATGTTTAGATTTATTATTATTATTGCCCCTTTAGAATATAATGTATTAGGTCATGTAACTTAGAACTGTTAATATAATCCTATGTAGCCAGAAACAGTCCCCCCTCTGTGTCCCAGGGCATGCTCAAGCTTGTGCAAGGGGCTGCTTGAAATTGACATTTCAGAGATACATTGTAACAATGCATTGTCAAGCCACTAACTCTGCTATGGGAGCCAAGCCCTGTAATTGACTAAGGGCATTGTTACATAATTGAGCTTGTTCTCTTCAAAACAACTGTAACTAACTCAGCACTCAGACAGAGAATGTTTCAAGAAATGCCACCCAGAAACTTGACTTTTTTGTGACTACAACTCTTGAATATGTAAAGTTATTATACAAAATACTGTATGGGAAACATTAATTAGGGAATGTATGTAAGAGAGAGAGTGCTTGTATCATGAATGAATGGTTCTGAGAGGTGCCAGCCTGAGAATACAGCAACAAAGGGCTGAAGAAGGCGTCAGGTGCCAGTGCAACCAAAAGGTGTCAAGTGGAGAAAACCAAGTACTGGAGGTCCACCCGATGAGATCACTGACGAGCACCTGGCAGCCACCCTGAAGACATCAGCATGATGCAGCAATTTCCATAGACGGGCATAGGAAGACATTCCTATAAGAACTGGACTAAAAAACTATGGAATCGGAGTCCAAGGTTCTGCTGCCAGCCCACCAGGAGCTTCAGATGCACATCTGATCAGGACTTCGCTCCCCACTACCATCATTTGTGTACAGAGTACCTGGCCAGTATTCTGTCACAAGCAACTTCCAGGCTGGTAACTATACACAGAACTTGAATGAATGTTTATATATATATATATATATATATATATATATATATATATATATATATATATATATATATATATATATATATATATGTGTGTGTGTGTGTGTGTGTGTGTGTGTATAAGGGTTAAGTAGTGATAGGAATAAGTAGTTAAACAACGTTGTTTGCTTCTATCTTTTCTTTATTTTTTTATTATTATCTTTACAATAAATGTGGCTTTTTGCCTTATCCCCGTCATAAGATCCTGCTTGCTTTTATTGGTATAACAACAGCACACAGTCAACCTGTGGAACTCCTTGCCAGAGGAGGCTGTGAAGGCTAGGACTATAACAGAGTTTAAAAAAGAGCTAGATAAATTCATGGAGTTTAGGTCCATAAAAGGCTATTCGCCAGGGGGTAAGGAATGGTGCCCCTGGCCTCTGTTTGACAAAGGCTGGAGATTGGTGGCAGGAGACAAATCACTTGATCATAGTCTTCGGTCCACCCACCTGGCACTGGCCGCTGTTGTCAGACAGGATATTGGGCTAGATGGACCTTTGGTCTGACCCAATATGGCCGTTCTTATGAGCTAGGCATTAACAAGCCAGGTGATAAATACCCTCCTTTTCATTTTATTTTAATTTTCCCTAACATTTTAGTTTTTAGGTAATTTATAAGTTCCATTAGAACTGACTATGATGAAATTATCAAAAGCACAGAAGAAGTGTTAGTAAGTTAACAACTGATGAGTAAGCAAGGAGATGAGAGTACGTCATCAACAGCAGTTCTGATTACATTTAAGGATGAGACTTTACCTAAAGAAGTAACACTAGGATTTTAGATATTTGACTTGGTTCTGAATATCCCTCCTCCCAAAAGGTGTTATAAATGTCAGTATATGGGCTTGTGGCAACTGTTTGTAAAAGAAAAACAAGATGCAGTAAACACAGGGGAGAACAATTTTATGAAAATTGTATAGGAGAGACAGAGGCTGGTAATGAGACTGGCAAAGAGAGGGTGTATTGCAGTAAGATAAGCTAAAGAGGCACAAAAACTGCTAAAAATATATCTTATGCAGAAGCTACAAAGAGACTCTCCAAGCATCAGGAGGAAAAGGAAGTGAAAATCAGGACAGGAAAAGGGAAAATATAGACTCAAGATTCATTCTATAAAGAATATGGTAAAAACTGCAGAAAGAATAGGCAATGATATATTAGTAGTTTAAAGGGATTTATTGCATTGATGATAGAGGTAATAAATTGTACATCACAAGCAAGGAAAATCAGAAAATAAATTATAGCAAGGATAGCATAAAACTACTTGCATGTTAGAAATTTGTCATTGGATCCTGTTCATGCAATTTTGAATGAGCTAATGGTGAAATATGACTTGTATGCAGATCACAAGTCTTTTGCTGGAACACACAATTTGATAACATGTGGTCAAGAACTAAAAGAAAATATCCTGGAAATGAAAACTAAACCAGATATCATATGTACCGAGGCAATACAGTTGGTACAAAGCTTGCTTTTGAAACGCCAGGGTAAATTTCCTTTAAGCAAGACCAAAAACTAGGAAGAGGTAGAGGCATTTATACTTTGATAAGGGAAAGATTAAAACTACATAATAACTGAGAATAAAGAAATAAGTCTATAAAATAATATTGTCAAAATAGAAATGCAGATGAGATAAATATTTATTTAAGGATTTATTATTATATCTATAACCCGTGTGGAAATTGAGAAAGCTCAGAACCGCAATAAACAGTGACAAATGCTAACATACAGTATATTAGATTATTTACAGTGATCTAAATGGTCAAAATAAATTGCAGGTGAATAAGACAATTGATAAAAATGGCACATGCTTAGAAAAGTTCATTAATGTAAACCATCTAACCATTTTAAGCAATGATATTTTTCAGCAGATGGTAGCTCTTCCTGCCTAGACCTGGAAATTGTAACAGCAGATATATCAAATAAATGCAGCTGGGAAATATATAAGGATGAAGGAATGGGAAATAATCATTTCCTTTTATTTATTAATTTTCAAGCACAAGGTTCCTCTGAAGGAAATAGAAAATTACCCACCAGGAATTTAAAGAAAGCTATTTGGGAGTTATATTAGCTGACTGTGCTATGGGCAGTCAGGCCTAGTGATGCGACTCAAACTGGAAAGAATCTATACTAATTTTCAGGTGAGTCTGAAGTTGCAGGCCCAGCATTTACAAAATCACTAAACCCTATAAACTGTTATAAATTGAGCACATCTTATCTACAAGTTATTTAGATATAAGGAAAGATGGACCCTTGAGAGGTATGATAATGTAAGGCATACACCATTGGTTGGGGAGTCTGGACATCTAAGTTCTGTTCACAGTTCATCTTTAGCAAGTCACTTTATCTCTTTGTGCTTCTGTTTTCTATCTCAGCCGTTTTCTGTTTTATTTAAGATTGTAAGCTTTTCAGGGAAAGGATTGTCTCTTCATTGTACAGTGACTAGCCAGGGATGGAGAACTTATAATGGCCATAAAGACATTTTTACAGACTTATATTTTGGAGTATAACCATACTATAAAGAATTTCTTAATAGCTTACAAAGGACGTCATTGAAGAATTGCGATAGGAAAATCATATCTATGGACAGGAATACCCAAATGTGTTTTAATTAATAGTTAAGAAGTTTGGTCAAGTCACGATTATAATATAATTTCCATTATCACTTACAGTATGAGTTTAAATAAGAATCATTTCCATGCTGTACTTTAGTTTATGGAAACTTTAAGGAACTTTTTGGCTATAATTCAGGAAACAGTAAAAACAGATGTAAGAAATATTGTTCCCTATCTTCATTTCAGTTATAAGTTGCTGATCAAGGAAACTATGTTGTCCCAACCATCGTCCATAACAGACTACTTACTGTCTGTTGAAGACTATAGGCTTCTGGTCTGACAAGCAGATTCGTTTTTCCTGTCACTTTTTTATTTTTATACTAGTTAGTAATGCTATGTAACCTGAAAATTGAAACATTGAAGTCATGGAGTACATCTGCTCATTTCTGTGTTTTACAAGCTTTTTATATTGGCAACTCTGCCCTCTATGGGTAAGTCTACACTACAAAGTTAATTCGAACTAACAGACGTTAGTTTGAATTAACTTTCATAGGCGCTACACATGCGAACCGCTAGTTCGAACTTAATTCGAACTAGCAGAGCGCTTAATTCGAACTAGGTAAACCTCCTTCCACGAGGACTAACTCCTAGTTCGAATTAACTAGTTCGAATTAAGGGCTGTGTAGCCACTTAATTCGAACTAGTGGGAGGCTAGCCCTCCCGAGCTAGCACCCAGCCAGCAGACCCTGCACCTGGCACGGCTCGAGCCAGCCACCCGCTGCCCCCCCAGCCCTACTCCTCTTCCCGGGACCAGGCTGGCAGCTCCCGGGAGCCTGCCCAGGTCCGCAAGAGGCAGGCGCCCACTTGGTCTAGTGCAGACATCGTGGACCTCATCCACGACCTCCGTACTAGGCACAGGAAAGTGGCTGTCTAGGGCAGGAGAGCTGCCAGCCTGGCCACCCAGGAGCAGGTTTGCATGAAAATCAAGGTGGTCCAGTGAGACCCCCGAACCTGAGCCCTGAGCTTAGAATGGCTGTACTGGGTCAGACCAAAGGTCCATCTAGCCCAGTAGCCTGTCTGCCGACAGCGGCCAACACTAGGTACCCTGGAGGGGATGGACCGAAGACAATGACCAAGCCATTTGTCTCATGCCATCCATCTCCAGCCTTCCGCAAACCGAGGCCAGGGACACCACTCCTACCCCCTGGCTAATACCACTCCATGGACCCAACCTCCATGACTTGATCTCACTTCTCTTTAAACTCTGTTCTAGTTCTAGCCTTCACAGCCTCCTGCAGCAAGGAGTTCCATAGGTTGACTATTTGCTTTGTGAAGAAGAACTTTCTGTTATTAGTTTGAAGCCTGCTACCCATTCATTTCCTTTGGTGTCCTCTAGTCCTTCTATTATGGGAACGAATGAAGAACTTTTCTTTATACTCCCTTTCCATGCCACTCATGCTTTTATAGACCTCTATCATATCCCCCTCCGTCTCCTCTTCTCTAAGCTGAAAAGTCCCAGCCTCTTTAGCCTCTCTTCATATGGGACCTGTTCCAAACCCCTGACCATTTTAGTTGCCCTCCCCTCTCCCACCCTCTCTCTTCCCCTCTCCCACCTACTTTTCCCAAGTTTTGTTCAATAAAGAGATGTTTTCTTTATTTTGTACATCAGGAAGGGGGGCTAGGGAAGGGTAAGTGGAAGGAGGTGAGGGAGGAATGGGCACGATCCCCCGATGGGGAGGACTGGGGTGGCTCTGCGGGCTCCTCGGGGTGGAAACTCTCCTGTAGCCCCCCGATTGACCCTACCCCCAGATGGCAGCCTGTGGCAAGTGCAGCCGGGCTGATGGCCGAGTGCTGTGATGTGCCCAGTGTGGGCACTCAGGGCACTCCAAGCCAGGACTGCTTTGCAAGCGGGGAACCCTGAGAACGGTTTGTCCGGGGTGGGGGTCGGGTCCCTTTAAGCACAGCCCTCAGCTAGCCTGAGACAGCAGCACCACGCTCTAAGTCCTCCTCTGATGCCCTGCCGGCACTGCTTCCGGCCATCCTTAACTCCGGTTCAGAGTCCACTCAGCGTGGACATGCTAGTTAGAATTAGCAAAATGCTAGTTCAAACTAGTTTTTGGGTCTAGATGCACTAGTTCGAATTAGCTTAGTTTGAATTAACTAATTCGAACTAAGTTAGTTTGAATTAGAGCTGTAGTGTAGACATACCCCAAGCTATTCTCAAAGAACAGTAGTAATAAGTCATATCTCTTAGTAGTATTTATGTTACAATAGTGCCTCAAAGCCCCAAATTAAATCAGGGCCCCATTGTACTAAACAGTGGACATGCACAGATTACGTTTCCGCAGGCTGAAGGTTTTTCAAAGATTTTAATTGGAATTTTTTTTTAAATTGAAAATTGGTTAATTTTATTTAAAAAAAAACTCTAGTATGTTGGCCAACTCCACACAACACATGAAAAAAGAAGGGAAAGGCTAATTATCTCCATTTACCAGTAGGAAAGTGAGTCATAAAGGGTACATCTACACAGCATGGCTATTTTTGGATACCAGAGGTATCCCAGAATAGCTACCCCACGTCTAAACAAGCCGCCCATTATTTTGAAATATTTTTTGAAATAATGGGCACGCTATTTCACCACCCTGATAAACCTAGTTGCACGAGGATTAAGGGATGGTTCTAAATAGTGCTGTATTTCAAAATTGATAAGAGGTAAGATATGCAATTTGCATAGCACAAATTGTGTGTCTTATTTCGAATTTAGGGCGCTGTGTAGATGCACCCAGAGGGACCAAATGACTTGTCAAAGGTCATGCAGGATATCGGTGACAAAGCTGGGAAATAAAACCAGATCTCCTGCATCCAGCTTCAGTTCCTCAATCACAAAACTATCCTTCAAATCTCTTCTATTTCTACAAGTGGGAAATAAGCTATTCTGACTATCTATATGGGCTGAGTGGTAAAGAGGAGGCCTAAAGAAGAATATTATCTTTTAAAAATGTTAAAAGCAAAGCAGTTAAAATATAGTCCCACACCTGGTTGAAAACTGTTTCAGATATTGTTGCCATCAGATATTAATGAGATTAAAAATTTTAAAGTTTGATATCCTCTGTTTGAGGTTCTAATTCCTGGTTTGACATAATCACCTTTTAAATGTCTGGGTTTATTATAAGAGAATAAAAGGGAAGTAAAATTGTCGAACCAATACTAAATTTAACACTTCATATTCCATCTATTTCGGTGCTATGAGCCATTCAGCTCTCAAAAAAAGAGTTCAGTCTTTCACATACACACTAGATAAGGACTTGTAAAAATCACAGATTGTCTTTTTAAAGTTTTATTTTTGAAATACTTTCAAGTCTGTTCATGCCAAAAATGTTCCTAATTAATAAGAACAGGCATTCCAAGACCACCCACATAAACTACCTTAAGAAAATGTCTATTTAATTGAAAACAAACCTTCTTAACTACAAGTCAATACATGATTTAAAGTTAAGAGCCCCTTCATTTCATAAAGCTGGAAAACTATATATAGTACACTTTTCTATCTGAGACTTAACCTTCTAGCAGTAAAGTCTGGATATAATCTGTCAATTTTGCTTTTTCACTTTCTGTTCTAATCATTTGATCTGAATTTGTGGACAACGTCAAGGCTCTAGAATCAAGCTTTCTTCCCTCAGTGGAAGGCATGGCTGTAAACAAAGGTCTTTAGGGCTGGTTAGCCCAGACACCAGGAAAATAGTTAATTGGAAATCAAAGTCTTCTTCTTGAACAGTCATAAATTTATAATTCAATTACTTATTGTCATAGCTATCTTGTAGATGATACTTAATCTCAGTAAGAGTTTATTATTTGTTAAATAAAAATACTATTAAAAACTACCTTTTATCAGAACAGTAGATAGCATAGGTGACATAAAATTTCAGGTATTACACATGAAGCTTTCTTTACTTTAGTGCATGAAGGTAACTGATCAATGGCAAAAAGCTTATGAATCCAGAAATTATATAATTCACTTTCCAGTGATTAGTTTTTCAAAGCGACAAAATCTATGAATACACTTTCTTTAACCTGTCAAAAGGATATACTGCAGTGCTAAAGTCCTCATCAAGGCTGATGTCGCACAAAATCGCCCACTATTGATTAGATTCAAGCATTCATTTTAATCTGATGATGTACTTAAGGTACATCAATAGGTCAAGTAGACTATCAGCGCAACCCAATAATACTGAAGTACCGAGTCAGCATGTTGAGATGCCCTTGAGTAGTTCATATTAAGTTCCCCTGGGATGGCTTTTGAAATAGGAAATGAGGATTATTATAAATGTAGAATATTGGACTAAGGTTCTGCTCTTCAACAGCATCATTCTCACCTGTTATTGAGACTAACCTTTATTTGATTCATGGACACAAGTAGGTATTTCAAGTTATGATACTAATATCTTCATTATTTCTGAAGCCAAAAATCATTCATGCGTCAACAATTTTACATTCTGAGGATGAAAAAAAAGGGAGAAAGAAACACAAACACCCAAATTAAAAAGGGATTAACTAAATCTACTGCCATCTCTGTCAAGAGATGCTTAAAGGCTAAGATAGAAAAAATATTCAGACTGCATTCCCTGCCGTAGTTATATAAATAAGGCATTTTGGAGTATGTTAATAGGGGTTGGGGAAAAAACACTATATGGAAGAATTTTTCCATGGTAAAATACTATACCTATGTAAAGAAACAGATGTTTAGACAACTGGAAGTACAGTACAGTGTCTTTACATCCTAAGGGCTGTAGTTACTTCTTTTTATTTATATTAATAACACATGGCTCTGGTTCTGCTTTTGAATGAGATGGAATGCATATATATGAGCTTTTCATTTTACTTAGGACTGATTAACATGATGCATAATAGCCTCTTGAAGCTTCTCCTCCATGCAGTTCTTCATAAAAAAAATTAAAAATTATATACATTGCATCATATTCTTAAATTTAATCAATCTTTTTAAAATACACATAGTTAAATGTGAGAATAGTTAGTAGTGTTCTCCTTTAAGAAAACCATAATTTCCAGTTCTCTATATAAGTACCTGATTGGAAATACAGGGATATTGAAACAACAATTCTCACCTGTGATTCAGTTTAACAGCATAACTATAAAAAGTATGCTGAGTTATTTGACTTGCATGGATTATAAATGGCATGCTGTTTCTAAATATATAAAATGAAGTCTGCATCCCTGAAAGTTTATTTCTAATACATATGTTCCATTATTTATCCATTTTGTATAGTAGAGGCTGATGTGTATCAGAATAAGAGAGTTTATATGTGCATATTAAGTAAAATACCAATTTACCTCCCTCTCACAAAGTCATCCCTGTTAGTAACAAAGTCACATGCCCATTGTTCTGGATAAGCAGGAATAAGGATCACATGCAATGGGTATGGTTTAACTAGGCCACAGTTTTGGTTAACGTCATTCATCTGGGAACTAGCTTATCAACAAAAGTATATAGTGCAAGTTCTTTCCTTCCTGTTAGGGTATATCTAGACTATGCCAAACAGTTGAAAGAGGATATGCAAATTCCATGTGAATTTGCATATCTTCTTCTGATCGCACTTTTGAAAGAGGAGTGAACCCCCTTTGTCGAAAAGCCATGTAAACCTCCTTTTTTAAGGAAGAGCCACTTTTCGATGAAGGGGCCGGCTCGCCAAAAGAGCTGCATCTTAACTACTTTCACTTTCGAAAGCTCTGCTTTTGAAAGTGCGATCGGAAGAAGATATGCATATTCCCACGGAATTTGCATATCCTCTTTCGACTGTTCGGCATAGTCTAGATACGCCATTAGAGAGCTACCAGAAACATACATTTTTGGGCCTCCATGGCCATCCCCTCATATAGAAATTAAGGGGGTGTTTCTTATTTCTGTACCAAATGTTAGGAGCTCCACCCACATTGCCTAGATTTTTCAAAGGAAGCCTTCCCCTGAGATCACATCCAATTCCCATTATCAAGGAACCAGGCTCACTGTGGAATACTCAAACTGGACACCTGCCCACCATTGACATTATGAACTTTATCTTCTGTCCTACCTATCAGGTCCCTAAGATGCCATGGAAAAAGAAAAACAAAAAGAGACAAAAAAAACCACCCTGCCCCAGTCCACCTGGCTGTGAGGGAAAAATTCCTCTCTAGTCCCAAAAAGTGACAGAAAAAATGTCCACAGACGATCCCCAGAACCTAATGTTCTACTCTAGTGTCAGAGATGGGTGGGAAGGACTTGTGGTCTATCATGGAATGGCACATAGATCATAGCAAAATGTTTTTATGTCTCCCCTGCTGTGGCATGGGAGTCCATAGACTCCTGTCTACCCACCAACCCCTCTGCTATTCCCTCTCCCGAATCATTCACAATGGTGATAAAAAGGACAAGGGGGGAAATTATCCATAAGGGGACTATTATCCTTTTATCCCTGAGGGTGCAGACAGCAGTCTGAATGCTTAATCTGTGGGGCTGATTTTTTTGTATCTTCGGGCGTTATTCCTTAGGCATTTGGTTGAAATGGCTAAGATGCTGGAGTTTTTTCTTTTTGAATTAGATTGAACCTTAGCTGTCCATAATGACACATTCCCAACAGGTGTATCCATCATGATAACAAAAGGACAGATGCAGCTTCAACTGAAATAAATGAAGTCTTCTCCTGAACTTACTGGTAAAAGAACTGCATCTTAATGGTGCATTTTTGACACGAGAGTCATGAATTGGATGTTTACATATTTAATGGTCTTTTTTCCCAAGTAAAGGGAATCTATCCAATGCTCTACAAATAACATATGTTAAATATACAAGAAAAAAGAAACTTATGACATATACCAGTATCATTTAGAAGGGCATACTTTATCTTTATACTGAAATGAGGAGAGGATGACAATAACAACATGTAATTAAAATGTAATGAAGAAGTCATCTGAAGAACTGAGCTGTGCCCACGAAAGCACATGATATCATCTATATGTTTTGTTAGTCTTTAAAGTGCTACCAGACTATTAGTTGTTTTTTTACGTTTTTTCTATTACAGACTAACTCAGCTACCCCTCTGAAACTTTTGAACTTATAATGAGGCCTGATTTATACACTCAGCCACATATTTTGTTCATCAAAAGAAAGAAATCACTAGAAGGATGGTCTCTCTCAATCTTGGTCTCACTCTTTCACACACTCACAGAACCTTGAAGTTACATAGATACTAGCTGCTGAATAGGGTAATTGAAGACAATGGACCAAAATATTGTAATGGTGTAGAATTGATGTAGAAAAAAATACGAATCTTCATCCACCTTGATCAGATTTACTTAAGCTTCTGATATTTCTGAAAGTTTAATCTTAATTTTGCAGACTAAAGAGTCGTCCAAACTTTTGGACATGTATTTGAACTGAACCAAACCATACATAACAACAACCTTTTTTAGACAAACTTTCTATTAAGCCGTCACCGTTATTGTCTGTCTGTCACAAGATTTTCAACTTGCCCCTCCTGTGCACATGCTGGCCGCCCTCGCCAACTCCTGCAGGTATGCCTTAGCCAACTCCAGCTCCCGGCTCCGCTCTCCTCCACTGCCCCCCACCAGGCTACCCATGCCAGCTCTTTCAGGAGGCCTACCTACCTTGGTGCCAGCAGCTCCAGCTCCTGGACCCCCCGGCAGGTTGCCAACAAGGCAGGTCACCCCCCCCACCCACTCTGGCTATCAGCCCCCCAGCAGCAGACCAAGACCAAGGGGAGGGGGCAGCCCCAGAGCCAGGAGGGCAATAGTCCCAGAGCTGGGGGGAGGGCAGCATCCCCAGAGTGTGTGTGGTGGGGTGGGGGGAAAGCCAGCATCCCCAGGTGTGTGTGGAGGGAAAAGACCAAAAAGACAAATATCTCTATATAAAAACTTTTAAAAAAGACAATCTTTCTAAAAGCGCACCAAAAGAGTAAAAATAAAGTTTTTAGCTACCAATGTAGGAGAAAGATTGGATGGCTAACAGCAACTACCTTGAATCGTACTTAGCCATCCAATCTTTCTCTTACATTGGTAGCTGAAAACTTTATTTTCCGGTGAGCCCCAGAGTTTGAGTACATAAATACCTATCAATAAGAGAATATAATAATTTGAAGGAAAATGCCCTTACACTTGCTGTAGGTTACCAATGTTCAACAAATACTCAATGACTGTCGAGGTCACAGGTCTCCAATGATTATCTTATGCCCTGGAGTGCACAGAAATTCATTAGAGACTAAACTCTTTATTTTTCTATGTAAATCCTTATAAGCATCTGTAGACTAACTAAAAACAACAGAGGTAGATGTAACATCTGTACCAGCATATGTCAGAAAGATGAGGGCGGAGGGAAAAAGACTATTCCATCATTTCATTTAGACTCATAATGTCAGTAAAGGAGATCTCAAATAGGGAAAGAGAACATGGGACTCAGAGGGTACTTGCTCCAGGGAACTCTCAGACTGAGAATCTTATTTATATTTAGGTCAAGGTTGGATTATAAATTCAAAAACTTCTTAATAGTGTATTTCCCCATTGATTCCTTTCTTTCTGACTCCTGCTGAGTTTGCATCTGTTATTTTTCTAAGTAGAGAAAATGTGGAAGGGATGCAAATACAATACAGTTTGTTGATTACATTCTTGCCTTGCATTTATCTGTTGGAAACCTCAACATCAGACAGTCAGATTAATCAGACAATAATCTTTAATCAATGGTGATCTTTTTAATTTTTTTTTAAATCCAAAACTGAGTCTACTGAGACTGCATTATCTCAGATATATCCCCATTTCATCTCTTTGTTGGGCTTTGCACAATAGTCAAAAGAGGATAATCAGGAAGAATATTTGTATTAACAGGCAGAACCAGGCCCAGGCCCAGAACTGTATAACTATTCTTTGGAACCAGCTATCAAGTCCCTATAATATGGGCCAGATTGTTCTTTGGTACAGTTATGACATTCCCTTTGCCCACATAATATTACTGGTTAAGAATAGACATGAAAGAAGCAGATTTTTTTTCCAGTTCAGTGCTTTATTCTGGGATTTTGCCTTTGTTAGTTCAGCCATTCTAAATTTCTCCCATTCCAGCCTCTCTGATATTTCCATACTTAAATATTGAAAGAGAACCACAGTTTTCTTCCTGTCTGTTGCCTTTCCTCTTCCAATAACCCTCTCTAACATTTGGATAAAATGGGGTTCTTCAGGCTTTCCAAAACACCTTAGGTCCTGAGGGGTTAAACCAGATAATTTAACCTCACATTAAGCTGTGGCGGCTATTGCTGGAAAAGGTGTTTGCCCTTTTAAGGGCTAGAGAACTAGGAAGTGACTGTTCCACATGCTGGTCCCTTTTCCCCTCTGTCCCCCAAGTTGACCAGAAGAGATTGGGGACATATAGGTCTATGCTACAGGTTGTACCTTCCTAAACCAGGACTCTCTGATCTAGTGACAGCCATGGTCCAGCAGGGAGCTCTGTGGTGCAAGTGGGAACCTGTGTAGCCAAGAGTCCTGTGGAGCAACCAGGAACCTGTGGACTGGCAGCAGCAGGGCTGGTAGCAGCTGGGGAGCCCTGGCTCCAGGGAGTTCTAGCCAGGCTGGCAGCAGTGGGGCCAACAGCAGCTGGGGAGCCTCAGCCCTGGTGTGCCCAAACCGGGCCAGTGGCAGCAGGGCTGGGGCCAGAGCCCCCAAGACCAAGCCCATGTCACTGGGCCAGGGCTAAGCCAGAAGGAGCCAGCAACAGCATGTGTGTGTGTGTGTGTGTGGGTGGAGGGGCTGGGATGCCAGTGGCAGGGAACCGCCCTTTGTCCAGCAAATTCCCTCATTTGGGACTGGTTAGGTGTCAAGGATATCAGAGATATCCAAGATGTAGCGCAAGAAAAACCCTCTTTTACCTGCCTTGTATGGAGAAACAGCACCCACACTCTCATGCATGGAAGTGGTGAAACACTGGGTTTTGTTAGAATCTGTTGTGGTCATGTTGTTAGTCATTTATTTCTCAAGGGGCTGGGAATGAGTTCTTCCCTCATGGACTCATTGGCCAAGGCAAAGTGTGTGTGTGCATAAGTTAGGCTATGATAAGACAGTCCACTATGTAAGCATAGGGCGAATGTCCAGTGTAGGCACTCCATAGGGAAGGCTTACAGTGATCAGATAAAATGGCTTGGCAAAAGATTTAAAGGAGGCATTTTTAAAGGAGTGGAACTAGATGGGATTCAGGGATCCCATGACTGACAGGGCAGAGAGCAAACACTTTCCTTTTTTGTACCCGTTAGTGCTCATTCAAGGAGAGGATGGTGATGTTCCAGTAGCAAATTGGCTGGGGCCAGGCCGACAAAAGAATATATTAAAATGATTATGGAATTACCTGCTCTGTACACTTTTATCTGTGGGGTTCTACCAGACATTTAAGTTAAAGTTCTAGCCTAATAAAACCACATTCAGTCTCTCATGCCCCTTTTCCAGCACAGCTAGACAATGATGATTAATTAGAGCAGTTTCATATCCTTAGGGATGTGGATCCAACATGGGGGCTCCATACTAATTACATGAATCATTAAATAGGTGTTATACTTGGTTCACTCAGTCCATGTCCTTGCCCACACTCATTATGAAAGATTAGAAGAGGCAAAAAATGCAAAAAAAATTTGCGTGTGTACGTGGTTTTAACGTATGGGTTCCAAAAAAGGCATGCAAGAGTCCTAGATTTTTAGGATCTGCTGGACAGGCCAATGAAGTCAATGGAATTAAATCCACCATCCAGAGCGCTCATTCCTGAGCTACCACTCATCTCTCAAAATAGAAAGGATATTGCATGACAGCCAATGAAATTATATTGAGAATTTGGTATTTGGTCTAGAATATTCAGTCAAGAATATTCATCCTTTATTTTCTCAGATAAAGCTCCAACAGACATGCAGGGTGTATCTAGACCACAGGATTTTTTCAAAAAAAGGGACCTTTTTTTGAAAAAACTTCCCCTGTGTCTAGACTGCCGCCGAGTTCTTTTAAAATTAAATCGAAAGAACACGGTGGCTTTTTGACCGCAGTAAACCTCATTTTTCGATGAAGAACACCTTTTTTCGAAAGTGCTTTTTTGAAAAAAAGGCATTCTTGAATGCAAACGGGGCTTTTTTGAAAGAGAGCATCCAGATTTCCTGGGTGCTCTCTTTCGAAAAAGCGGCTTGCTTTTTTGAAATTACGGGTTGTAGTCTAGACACTTTTTTTCAAAAGAGACTTTTTTGAAAGTATCTTTTGAAAAGGCCCCTTTCGAAAGAGGTTTGTAGTCTAGACATAGCCTCAGGTTGGCTACAGAAACAGCTAAGCTGTTTTTGTCAAATTTCTAGGCGGAGTCCAATCGACATTTATTTATAAACACAAGATAATATTTTTAAATTGCAATATGGCCCCAGACAGAACAGATTCATCCTTTTGTTCTTTGTTTCCAACTCACAGTGAACAATGCACCTGAAATTCACCTGTTTCTTTACACATGACTGTAGAAATGACAACCATTACTGAAGTTGTTTCATTGAAGGATGAGAAGTATTCTGAATTTTTAAATTTTGGCAACATCATTTCAGTGCCCAGATGGGATCTGATCTCTCTTGAAAATCTCACCCCAGTTCTAAGTGCTGAGAACTCTGGGAAACCTGCAATCCTCTTTAACAAAGAGGCACTGTACAATACAATAGTAACCTGATGAAGAGACAAAATCTCTCAAATACTTTTTCTCGGTATCAGACAAAACTAAACTCATATATGTGACTATCTTTCATGAATCTTAAAAAGTTAAAGGGTTAAATCTGTAAAAATTGTGTATTTACTATATTTGAAAGCCATAAGATCACTCATGTAGCAGGTATTTGGACTACGGGCCAACTTTTCAAAGGTATTTATGCACCTAAAGATGTGAGATTTGCCAAGATTCCTAAGCTGTTTTGGGGTGTTCAAGAATCCTACCACAAACCTATGTACTTCTTTATGTGGCTCACATTCACTAACTATACATATTGCATAGCTGAAGGGAAGTATATTTTGCAAAGGAGCAGTTTTAATTACATAATAATTGTGTGTTTCAATGAACAGATTTTAGATATGTTCTTCTTCCACAGAAAAATTGCATAACATTCTCTATTAAATATAGATAAGGAAAATGGGATTTACATCAAAGGAAAATGTTATTTTCCTAATAATAGGACCATTTTATGTAAGGCATTAGTTGAATGTCTAGTTGATGACAAGAAAATGTGTTTAATGGTTACTATTGGCATTCCTATTCAACAAGAATAGATTATCTGTAGTGTTTTCTTTACATGTTAACTGTTACTAGTCACAGTTCACTGCCTGGTTGGTCCAAAGAATGAATCCATCTTCCACAGAGCTAGAAAACTGCATTTCATACATCTGATCGCATTTCACTAAGTGGCGGTCCTTTTGCCACTCAGATGACAACTTGTGGCTTATGCAAACATTGTCCTGTGCCATCAAAGCCTCTTTTCCCATTTCTGCTGAATGGCCCCTAGGTGATTGATTCCCATTCTGTTGCAGTGATGTATAACAAAGACATGAAACAAAATCCTGAAAAATGCAAAGTGGAGCTGTCAATACATTCTCTGCCTAGTGGTTATCAAGTACATGTCAATCAACAGTTCTATTTTTTTAATGCTAAACTCATACTATGAGCACAATAAAACATCATTTGCTAAGAAGACACTATCTACAAAAAAAGGGCTGTGATTTAGAGTTACTTTCAGAGTGGACCCTAGCAACAAAACATTTTAATTCCTAAAGCTGTTCAGTACATTTGTGTCACACCATTATGACAGTCCAGAGAGGAAAGAATAAATATTTTATGTCAGTCCATACTAAATATTCCATCTAGTTAAAATACATGAAGGAGTTGTTCTTTGTCCTGGGGCTTACATTTTTTTTATGAATTATGTTTTACCATGGAAAATAAAATATAGGTATGTGTTATTAGTGTGTCCACTTGTTTCAATACAAATGATATACTTCCCCACACTTTCTAGGTCCATTAAATAATGACTTAATTCTGAATAAGTATGGTGGCCTATTTGTTAAGAATCCAGTGATTAAAACTCTGTGTTTACATGCACTATAGTACATAAAACATAAATTATTTATGTCATGTTTTCCTTCAAAAGGAGAAAGGAGGGTCAGGGCACAACAGAGAGGCAAGATCAAATCAGTATCTTAGATGCCTATATACAAATGCGAGAAGTATGGGTAATAAGCAGGAAGAACTGGAATTGCTAACCAATAAATACAACTATGATATTATTGGTATTACAGAAACCTGGTGGGATGGGACGCATGATTGGAATGTTGGTATGGAAGGGTACGGCTTGCTCAGGAAGGACAGATAGGGAAACAAGGGAGGAGGGGTTGCCTTGTATATTAAAAATGTACACACTTGGACTGAAGTGGAGATGAACGTAGGAGATAGCTGTGTAGAGAGTCTCTGGGTTAAGCTAAAAGGGGTAAAAAATGAGGGTGATATCATGCTAGGAGTCTACTACAGGCCACCTAGCCAGGTGGAAGAGGTGGATGAGGCCTTTTTTAAACAATTAACAAAACTATCCAAAGCCCAAGATTTGGTGGTGATGGGGGACTTCAACTATCCAGACATATGTTGGGAAACTAACACAGCGAGGCACAGGCTATCCAATAAGTTTCTGGACTGCATTGGAGACAACTTTCTGTTTCAGAAGGTTGAAAAAGCTACCAGAGGAGAAGCTGTTCTGGATTTGGTCTTAACAAATAGGGAGGAACTAGTTGAGAACTTGAAAGTGGAAGACAGTATAGGGGACAGTGATCCCGAAATAATAGAGTTCATGATCTTAAGGAAGGTAGAAGGGAGACCAGCACAACTGAGGTAATGGATTTCAGGAAGGCAGATTTTGATAAGCTCAGAGAACTTGTAGGTAAGGTCCCATGGGAAGCAAGACTGAAGGGAAAAACAACTGAGGAGAGTTGGAAGTATTTCAAAGGGACGTTGTTAAGGGCCCAAAAGCAAACAATTCCGCTGTGTAGGAAAGATAGAAAATATGGCAAAAGACCAGCTTGGCTTAACAAGGAGATCTTGCATGATCTCAAAATAAAAAAGGAGTCATATAAAAAATGGAAACTAGGACAACTAACAAAGGATGAATATAGGCAAGCAACACGGGAATGCAGGGGCAAGATTAGAAAGGCAAAGGCACAAAATGAGATCAAACTAGCTACAGGCATAAAGGGAAACAAGAAGACCTTTTATAAATACATTAAAAGCAAGAGGAAGACCAAGGACAGGGTAGGCCCACTGCTTAGCGAGAAGGGAGAAGCAGTAACAGGGAACTTGGAAATGGCGGAGATGCTCAATGGCTTCTTTGTTTCGGTCTTCACCGAGAAGTCTGGAGGTGTGCCTAACGTAGTGAATACAAGCAGAGAGAGGGTAAGTTTAGAAGATAGGATACACAAAGAACAAGTTAAAAATCACTTAGGAAAGTTAGATGTCAGCAAGTCACCAGGTCCTGATGAAATGCATCCCAGGATACTCAAGGAGCTGATAGAGGAGGTATCTGAGCCTTTAGCTATGATCTTTGAAAAATCATGGCAGACAGGGGAGATTCCAGAAGACTGGAAAAGGGCAAATATTGTGCCCATCTATAAAAAGGGGAATAAGTACAACCCAGGAAACTACAGACCGGTCAGTTTAACGTCTGTCCCAGGGAAGATAATGGAGCAGGTAATTAAGGAAATCATATGCAAACACTTGGAAGGTAATAAAGTGATAGGGAATAGCCAGCATGGGTTTGTGAAGAACAAGTCATGCCAAACTAATCTGATAGCTTTCTTTGATAAGATAACGAGCCTTGTGGATAAGGGAGAAGCGGTGGATGTCATATACCTAGACTTTAGTAAGGCATTTGATACGGTCTCGCATGATATTCTTATTGATAAACTAGGCAAATATAACTTAGATAGGGCCACGATAAGGTGGGTGCATAATTGGCTGGATAACCGTAGTCAGAGAGTTGTTGTTAACGGTGCTAAATCCTGCTGGAAAGGGATAACAAGTGGAGTTCCGCAAGGGTCTGTTTTGGGACCCGTACTGTTCAATGATGTAGATATTGGGATAGAGAGTACGCTTATTAAGTTTGCGGATGATACCAAACTGGGTGGGGTTGCGACTTCTTTGGAGGATAGGGACATAATTCAAAATGACCTTAGCAAGTTAGAGAAATGGTCAGAGGTAAACAGGATGAGGTTTAATAAAGAGAAATGCAAAGTGCTCCACTTAGGAAGGAACAATCAGTTCCATACATACAAGATGGGAAGCGACTGTCTAGGAAGGAGCATGGCGGAAAGGGATCTAGGGGTCATAGTGGACCACAAGTTGAATATGAGTCAACAGTGTGATGCTGTTGCAAAAAAAGCAAATATGATTCTAGGTTGTATCAACAGGTGTGTTGTAAACAAAACTCGTGAAGTCATTCTGCCGCTCTACTCTGCACTAGTTAGGCCTCAGCTGGAGTACTGTGTCCAGTTCTGTGTGCCACATTTCAAGAAAGATGTGGAGAAATTGGAAAGGGTACAGAGAAGAGCGACCAGAATGATTAAAGGTTTAGAGAACATGACCTATGAAGCCAGGCTTCATGAACTGGGCTTGTTTAGTTTGGAAAAAAGAAGATTAAGGGGGGACATGATAGCGGTTTTCAAATATCTAAAAGGGTGTCACAAGGAGGAAAGAGAAAATTTGTTCCTCTTGGTTTCTGAGGACAGGACAAGGAGTAATGGGCTTAAAGTGCAGCAGGGGAGGTTTAGATTGGACATTAGGAAAAAATTCCTAACTGTCAGGGTGGTCAAATATTGGAATAAATTGCCAAGGGAGGTGGTGGAATCTCCCTCTCTGGAGATATTTAAGAACAGGTTGGATAGACATCTGTCAGGGATGGTGTAGACAGAGCTTGGTCCTGCCTTGAGGGCGGGGGACTGGACTCGATGACCTCTCGAGGTCCCTTCCAGTCCTATTATTCTATGATTCTATGATTCTATGAAAAGCACTGCAACTTTCTTCCTCGATTATTAAAATCATTATTTACTTTTATCTGTTGTCCAACTATCTTTTTCAAAATTAATTTTAAGTAGTTGGCTAGTTAGAATAGAAATGTACCTCAGGATTGAGTCTTAGATATAACAATTAAACTAGGCTTTGATTCATGTAGCCTCCTAAACACAATTCTTACTTAAGTGCATGAGTAATTTCATTCAATTCAATGGGACAGCTGATGTGTTTAAAGTCAGGCATCTGCTTAATTTCTTTGCTGAAGCAGGGGCCTGAAGCATTCAGTGCTGAACTTTTATATTTCTCTAAAAATATATTAAAATCAATACCATAATTCAAAAAATATGTACTTGATAAAGACACATTATGAGAGATATGCATTCGTTTCTTCGCAACAGATTTAAATTGAGATTACCAAGTTTCATGGCTAAACAAAGCTTGAATTCACTATACTTGGGAAGAGAGTATTTTGTGTGGTTTTGGTGTGCACCCATTAATAACATGAAGCATTATTAATAAACTCTGGAAGGAGGTTTCTTACCACAAGAATGGTGAGAAGTGTAGCATTCCAGCCAAGTGCCACGGTGCTGGGAAGATGACCTCATAAGTTCTCCAGAGAAACTGGGAAGCTGATGCTAAGCATCTTTTGGCCCCAGAATTCATTTCAGAGCAGATGCTGATACTGATTGGGTAATAAAATGATAGTGAAAGCTCCCCTTTTTCCCCATTGCATTACTACCCAAGATAAAGCAAGGTGAGCTGTGGGGTATCCTTTTATGTCTTAGTATGTTAAGGGCTCCTGTAACTTGTGTTAATCAAGGGACCTCTTAAAAAAACAGCCTTGTGCTTTCTGATGTCATTCTGCATCTGAAATTCAAAGTAAATTAAACAAATTAGGTAGATTGAGAAAGAAATTTTTTAATTTGATCCCGATTTAACGTCATCTGCTATAAACTTAGATGCCAGCATGAATATTTTAGAAAACTGGGCCTTAAAAAATAGCAAGGGCTGAATCCTGTCATCAGATAGTTGGAATGGATGTGGGGAACTGCACCTTTAAGAGGTTTTGGCACATGCTAGCCTGAATTGATGTACAAACGCTGATGTTATGCAATTAAAATTAGCTAGAACTCAGACAATGGGAATAATGTAGGCATCCAAGGATTGAATTTGCCTTAGATGCAGATAAGCTATGACATATTGGAGCAGACTCTGATGTCAATTACAACAACATACATTTCTATTGCTATCGGTGAAGTTACTGTAGATTCACATAAATGTAAATTGAATCAAAATCTGATCCACCTTCGAAATTGTAACATAGCCATATAGTGGGATCGATCCTTCACTCCATTAGAGCAGTTTTCATAGAATCATAGAATACTAGGACTGGAAGGGACCTCGAGAGGTCATTGAGTCCAGTTTCCTGCCCTCATGGCAGGAGTGTACCTTCAACAGAATTACAGTGACATCAAATTGCTGCCCCGGAACCCAGAATCAGACCAAGTATACTGGTTAATGTTCATCATAAAGCTCAAGTATGGTTTGTCCTTAGTATTTATTTGTAATCTGATAATTTACATAACAGTGCTCATCAATTCAGCATCACAACAGTATATATTATTATGCAAACAGAGTGGGCAGTCCTATATATAATGATGATGTCAACAGATTTAATTCATTATCAGGAGAATGAAATCATATTGTTAAATATATTATGTATTGTTCCTATATGTCTAGTGTCAATTCTACATTATCAAGAGTAGTTTTTCATCCTACTGTCAAGTAAACTGTCATTTAATAGTTTCTGAAAATCATTTCTTGATATGCTTGGCATATTTCTTGTGTGCTAACTCAGAGTTTTCATTTGAGATATACAATGCTCTAACGTTTACATTTTTGCTTATACCTGTTAAATAAATAATTGCTTTAACAGATTAGTCCCACTAAGGCTTAGTCTCCATCTTACATTTGGATAGATCTGGCCATGTTGCTCCAGGAGTAAAAAATTCACCTCTCTGGGGGTATGTCTACACTACAGCGCTAATTCAAACTAACTTAGTTCGAATTAATTAATTCGAAATAAGCTAATTCGAATTAGCGCATCTCGACTTAAAAACTAGTTCGAATTAGCGTTTTGCTAATTTGAACTAGTGCATCCACACTGATTGGACTCTGGGGAGAACTTAAGGGTGGCTGAAACCGGTTCTGGCAGGGCATCAGGTCAGTAGTTGCTTTGTGTGGCTGCTGTCTGAGGCTATCTGAGGCTCGTGCTTAAAGGGACCCCCCTGGACAGCCGGTTCTCAGCTTTTCCGCTTGCTTGCCTACCTTGCCGAGGGACAGCAAAGCATTTTTGTCTGTGCCCGCTCTGTCTCGGTGCTTCCCTTCGGGGACATCGCCGCAGGTGGCAACATGGAGCCAGAGCTTTCCCTACACCTTCTGGTGCAGTTTCTGGACTTGCTGCTGCAAGCCTGCCAGCAATGGCTGGAGGCTGCCTGGCACCACCTGGTGCACGTCAGCCCCCTGTCTCTCCGCCTGGCCACTCTGGGGGCCATGGAAAAGCTGCGGTGGTGCCCGGGCGCCGGCGTGCCCCGCCGCATCTGGCATCTGGACACCAGCAGCGACTGGTGGGACCGCATCATCCTGGAGCGCTGGGGAGACCAACAGTGGACCCAGAACTTCCGAATGAAGAGGGACACCTTCCTGGAGTTCTGCGAGTGGCTCGCCCCTGCTCTGCGCAGAAGGGACACTCGCATGAGGCCCGCCATCCCCCTCCAGAAGTGTGTGGCCATCGCCCTCTGGAAGCTCTCCACGCCAGAGAGCTACCGATCCGTCGGGAACCAGTTCGGCGTGGGGAGATCCACCGTTGGAGCAGTGCACATGCAGGTACGGCACTCGCCGGCCACAGGGCCAGGGGCAAAGGGGGGCTGCAAGGAGGGGATGGGCCGCCCCAGGGAAAACGGCGGGATTAGGGGGAGGAGGCGAAAGTGCCCCGCACCGGAGGGGCCGGTCTCTCCTGGCCATACTACATGCCGCCCAGGGGGGTTGCTTCCGGGTGTGGGGCGCGGGGCACTGCCAGGGCACGAACAGTCCCAGCCACCCGGGGGCCCCACTGATTGGCGCTTTGCTGTGTCTCTCCGCAGGTGGTCAAGGCCATCAACCGTGTGCTACTCCGCAGGGTGGTCCGCCTTGCCGACCCGGATGCCATCATCCGGGGGTTCGGCGCCTTCGGCTTCCCCAACTGCAGTGGGGCCATCGACGGGACGCACATCCCCATCGACGTGCCACGGAACACCAGGCCTCCCAGTATGTGAACTGCAAGTGGTACTTCTCCGTCCTCCTGCAGGCCGTGTGTGACCACTGGGGACAGTTCACGGACATTAATGTGGGCTGGTCCGGCAAGGCACATGATGCCAGGGTGTACCGGAACTCCTCCGTGTGCAGGAGGCTGCAGGCCGGGACCTTCTTCCCCGACCGCCACATCAGGATCAGGGACGTGGACATTCCCGTGTGCCTGGTGGGGGAT
This sequence comes from Pelodiscus sinensis, assembly GCF_052426305.1. NCBI lineage: Eukaryota > Metazoa > Chordata > Testudines > Trionychidae > Pelodiscus > Pelodiscus sinensis. Next base: position 222,735,121 of record NC_143052.1, read on the forward strand.
GTGGCCTACCCCCTACAGCCCTGGCTGATGAAGCCCTACACAGGGCACCTCAACCCCTCCTGCCAGGCCTCAGTGCGAGGCTGACCATGGCCCGCATCGTGATAGAGGGGGCCTTCGGGCGACTGAAAGCCCGATTTAGATGCCTCCTCACCCATCTCAACCTCGTAGAGCACAACATCCCTCCCGTGGTGGCAGCATGCTGTGTGCTGCACAATTTGTGCAAGCGAAAGGGGGAGGTTTTCCTGCCAGCCTGGATGGCTGAGGCTGACTGCATGGCTGGCCACTATGCTCAGCCCTGCACCGCCGCCATCTGGGAAGCCCAGCGGGGGGCCGTCCGGATCCGGGAAGCCCTGCGGGAGAGCTTCCATGTGGAGGAGGAGGACTGAACTCTCCCTGCATGCCCCACTGGGGCCTTCTTCCACCCTCCCCCTTCCCCTTTCCCCTCTCTAACCCCACTTCCTAAGGTCAAATAAAGACACCTGTTTTGGCAAAAAAAATCTCTTTTTATTTTACGTAACTGGGGTGGTGGGAGGGAGGAGTGTGTGTGGGAGAGGGGAGGGGGAAACCTGGGAGGAGGGAGCTGGAAGGGGGTGGAAGGGGAGGAAGGGAAGGGAAAGCTCAGGGTTGGGGGTCGGGCTGGCTCTCCCTTCTCGCAGCACTGTGGGTGCGGGGGTATCGGGGGGTAATGAGTGTGGAGGGTGGGCAAGGAGGGACAGGGGGTGTGGAAGAAGCGGGAGGGGGAGCAGGGGCAGCAGGGGTGGGAGGAGGAGCGAGAGCTGGGGCAGCCACAGGAGCTGGAGCAGGAGGAGGCAGGAACGGGTTGACCAGGGTCTGGAGGTGGGCTCTGAGGGCACGGCCCTGCTCCTCCAGTGCCTCCAAACTCCGCTGGCACAGCCGAAGGTCCTCCTGGACCCAGTGCTCCTGGTTGCGGAGCAGCTGCTCCATGAACCGGAGGTGCTGCTGCTGGTAGTACTCCTGGTTCCTGGCACGCCTGCTGGCCCGGGCGCGGGTGGCTGTTGCAGGCGGGGTGGTGCGCCCTGCAGTCCCAGGTGCTGCAGCTGTGGTGAAACAAGAGCAGCAGTCAATTCTCCCTGGGGATAAGGTGGGGAAACCCAGCCCCCCTCTGCAAGGCCAAGGCCCCTGCATGACACCCAGCTGCTGCTCCATTGTGGGCAAGGCCCAGGCACACGGTCCCTGGGCTCCCTCTCCCCCCACCCTCCCGTACACATAAGGGGAGCATGATGGTACTCACATGTGGAGCCCTCCCCAGCCTCGGACGACACAGGCAATGTGGTCTGTGGGGTTCCTCGGGGTCCTGGGTAGGCTCCTGGATCTCAGTGTCCTCTGGCTCCTCCTCGGTGTCAGGGACGTGTCCCTCTGACCCGGGGTCGATCACCTACCGGGGGGCATGGACAGCGTGAGCCCCCAGGATGTGGTCCACGGCCTGAAAGTGGGGGCAGGCCTCCAGGTTGGCCACTGGCTGGCAGGCCCGGGAGTAGGACTGCCGCAGGTCCTTGATTTTACAGCGGACCTGCTCCCAGCTCCGCTGGTGGTCTCTGGCGGCCAGGCTGGCCGCCATGCAGCTGTACACGGCCACGTTCCTGTGGCTAGTGTGGAGATCGTGGACATTGGAGGCTTCCCCCCAAAGCTCGATGAGGTCCACGATCTCTGCACCTGACCAAGCGGGCGCCCTCCTCTTGCGGCCCCGGGCAGGCTCCTGGGAGCCGCCAGCCTGGTCCCGGGAAGAGGGGGAGGGCTGGGTGGCATCAGGTGGCTGGCTCATTTTGTGGCAGGTGCAGGGTCTGCTGGCTGGGTGCTGGCAGGCTTGCAACTGGCACAAACACTGTAGCCAGTTAACTTTGTAGTGTAGACATACCCTGGCAGACTTAGATCAGTGAATATTTCTGTCAACCTAACTACACTTCTTGAATGGGTGGGTTTACCACAGTGATGGAAAACTTCCTTCGATTGCTACAGCAAGTGTCTGCACTACAACTGTGCTGCTGTAACTTGTAATGTAGACATACCTTAAGGTACTGAAGGAAATAATGTCTCAAAGGAAACTTTTCATAGACATGATGGTGGGAGTTCAGTCTTTGAACTTAAGTTGGTGGCTCAGTCCCAAGTTGTAATATGCTCTGTATTTTACCTTTAGTTTAGAATACGTAAGAGCCCCATCTCTTGTTATTGGATAAATTCTGCATAATCTTGGCATTGCTACTTGCCTCCTAAGTTATATTAGTACAGATTTTTGCTTCAATGAATTAGTGATATTAGTCTTTTTTTTCCTTCCTTCCTTCCTTTTTTTTTTTTTTTTTTTTTTAAATCAGCGGAATGTTGATTTCCAGGGAACACAGGGAAAATTGCAAAAGCAATTGTCATCCTTGGGATAGAAGTTCATTGTATGATTGAAAAGCAGGCAATCATATAGCTCCGTTTAATTTGAAGCTTGAGGCTTGTCTACAGGGCATTAGTGCTGGAACTAAAGGTTCTAGAGATGCTTCCGCACACCCTGGCTTGAAGTGCTTTCAGTCATGTACCTGGTTCAATGGCTCTCAGCACCCCCACTGAGAGCCCAGTGCCCCTGCTACGAGGTGTATTGTCCCAGTGCCCCTGCTACGAGGTGTATTGATCTGCACTAGAGGGTGTGTATTGTAGTATGCACCTGTGTGCCATGCACTGACTGACCTATGTGGACTCTGCTGGTTGCACTAAAAATTCCCCAGTATGCATTGGTGCAGTCCACTTTCAAGGAGTACTTTTTTAATCCATAGTAGGAAACTTTTAATGTGCAGCAGCAGGATCAACATGAGCCAGTTTGCATGTAGAATTCTAGAGAGCACTGGGATCCACATGCTTGTAGCACAGACAAACACACTGTGCAGACAAGCACTTGGTTGTATGAACACATTCCAGATGGCTTACACTACTAGAGGGAAGGAAGTTTCCTCTGAATGTGGTGCAGGGAAGCACGGGATAGGAGTGGGATGAGCCAGCTCTAAGTTAGGAAAGGGCATCACAATAGTTTCCACCACTGTTACTCTTGCCTCTTTGAGAAACTGAGAATGGAAATATAGATTTCAAACCTTCTCCCCCCACCCAATATTTCCATAGTATTCCTGACCAGCCCCTTGGCTCTGCTGTTCTTGTATACATGGCTGTGATCATATAACTGTATTATATAAAAATATAAAACATTAGAAACAGGGAAAATCCATTACAAAAATGATTACACTTTTTGGTTCAATTCTGTCCTTGCATGTGCACACAAAGCTTCCATTGAGCTTAAAATAGTACCCAATATCCTGTAAATGTCAATGAGAGACATGTGCACATATTTAAAAAGATAAATGTATCTGAATCGTGTTTTTTATATTTCCCTATTTTATAGCTATCCCCCACTCTCCAAAGATAAAGTTATCCTTTAAGTATAAATTACCCCCAGGAGTTTTGGAGGGGAGAGTTGTATTATGTTATCATGCTTGCTGCATGAGCCCTATCTGCCTGGGAAGCAGGAAAACTGAGATTGTTGATTCTTCTAAAAAACTAAATTGCTAAATTCAACAAATGCTTTGAAAAAAAATATCATGTGAAGTAAAACACTGAAAAAGTTATGAAAACAAACTATTTAATGCCAATTCTTTGTCCGTAATTTATTAGTTGAATACAGGAATAGGAGACAATAAGGTTTTGTGAATGTGTGTTATACAGCATTTACTTTGATGACAGACATGCAAGCACTAGCTTTAACATGCCTTAGGCTGAAAAGCTGATGTTGGAATCATGCTCAGCTCTGAAGCATCTTTTTCCTGGACATCTCCCTCGTCTGAAATCTCTCTCTCTCTCTCTCTCTCATCACCTGTGGAACATTGCAAGGGCTCACTTATTCACATCTTCATCAGCTTTACTTCTGCAACTTTATCTTCTAATATGCTATTGTGAAATCTTCAGGGTAGCTAAAATGTTGGTGCCAGGCTACAGTCTCTCTTCAAAAAGTGAGGGGGGGGGCCTTCCTGTCTTTTCATCCATCAGTTCAGCTCAATATTAAATTCATTGCTGTTTACCCACCTATTTATTAACATTGATTTGTTTGTGAAGGTTTCTGAATATCTCTGCTTCCTATCACCCATTTTTCTTTATCAGTGGAAGTTTGATTGGAAGACAAAAAAAGAGGGTTGAAAAAAAGAGCAAAATAAATTCATGAAGAATAGGTCCATCAATGACTATTAGCTTGGATGGGCAAGTATGGTGTCCCTAGCAAGTATGGTGTCCCTAGACTATTAGCTTGGATGGGCAAGTTTTGTCAGGGCAGGGAATGGGGATGAATTCATGATTCCTTGTCCTGTTCATTCATTTTGGGGCATCTGGCATTGGCCACTCTCGGAAGACAGGATACTGGGCTAGATGAACCTTTAGTCTGACGCAATGTCACTGTTCTTATTTTCTTATGACAAAAAAAAAAAAAAAAAATCCTGCCCACACTACATGTTAAGCTCTATCTTAAAAATTAGTATCTTCTAATCCTTCTGTTTTATCTCCCCCTATACTTTATTTACTGTTGATGGGAAACTTTTATTTTTCCCTTACTTAAAATTTTACTTTGTTATTTCTTCTTTATATTCATTAGATAGTAAACTCTTCAAACTCAGAAACTGTGCTTACTTCCATGTTTACATAGCACTTCACATAAAACAGTTGCTGATTGTCACTGGAACTCATGGCTACTAACATATAATAAATAACAACAATATATAATAACTCTAAAAACAGTACCATTATTGTAGCTGACATTGCTTTGATTATTTGTCATATTGTTTCATGTGGCATTACATTTTTTTGTATACCTTTTGAGCAAAAAACCTATTTCATTATAAACTGATGAAAGAAGACATCAAAAAAAAGTTAAAACACATTCTGCTTCTCTACCAAAATATAAACATTATTAGTTTTATTGTTCTTATTAATTTGTTAAATCTGTACTTGTTTCCTCTTGTTTAATTTATAAAAATGCTGAAGGCTTTTGTTAAAATAAATCACATAATGTCTAAAAAGTTAAAAACAAAGAAAAATCCAGATGAAGTTATTCTGAAGTTTAAGTATTATTCTGTGGTTTTAGTATCTGTTCACATTTGCTTACATTAGAACAAATGAATAAAATAAGTTCTTAAATCTGGAGTGTTTTCCTAGTGACAATGCAAAGGAATACAATAGATAAAGATTTTTTATTAATCAAACAATTGACATTATAAAAAGGTCTCCACGTCAAAAGAACTGGAGAAGTTACTGCTATTTTTTGATCTCCTGCACAGTTAAACCAAGATAGGCCTTTTTTTATTTTGCTGGAAACTCTCAGACTCGTTCTGGTCCAGACAGAGTGTTTAAGATCAATGTTAAATGGCCATATTTCTACATTAAGCTTTGATAATAGCTATGCATCTGATTCTAGTTCTCATACATTTCGATGAAGCTCATTTCCATTAAATCTGTATGTGGTAAAATAGAACATGCCTTTCCATTGTCAAACCACAGAAGAATGCTGTGAAATATTTTGTTGTGGTTATTGAGTTTATATGTTTTTAGTGAACATCTTTCCAAACTGTTGAGCTGGCGATGCATTGATTAATACCATTAGAAATAACCAAAAAGGCAGTTGAAAAGGCTGGCAAGAGTTCAAAATCATGAAGGACTGGAGAAATAAATATTAGCTTAAATTATGCATAAATATCTTAACCAAAAAGATACTCTGGCCTACACACACACACAAAAAAGACAGATTCAGTAGTAAGTATACTACTCATACAGCTGAAAATCCACATCCATGGATCTATACTCTCAGACTCAGATTTTAATGAATTCTGATCAGTACTGTAGTGGATAAGAAAATAAATATGCCTCACTATTGCTGTTTTTTAGATCAGTCTCTCTCAAAATGGGCCAATGTTTTTCAAAGTAACTCTCAGGCCCACTTTGTGGAAACCTGCTAATGGGCTGCTCTGGTTTGTTTATCTAAAGGTTTCATAGCCACGGAGACTTGCAGCTTCCATTGGCTACCCTTCACCGTCCAGAAACAGTTGGAGAAACACTGTTTTAGACTATAAGGAAATATTGTTTAATGTGATTTTATTTGCAGCTCTTTGTTTCACATCATACGTGGATGTGCCACTGGTGGAGAAGAAATGGTGAAGATAAAAGGACTTATTCCTGAAATGGAGAAGTGAAGCTTGATCCTTCAGATGGGTTCTCAGAGAAAGGTTCCCATTAGACACATGGGACTAATCACATAAGTAGTGAATATTTGTCTAGGCTGCATAATCATACTTTAACTGAATCGTAGAAGATGAGGGCTGGAATGTCAGTGACCAATGTCAGATGCTTGAGAGGGAATAAACGGAATAGGTGATCATCAAGTGATCTACCCCCTGTCACACAGTCCTAGCTTCTGACAAATAAAATTATTCCAGCAATAATCTGGATCTAGCTCCAGAACAACAATTACAAATCATAAATAATATACATCTGATAGATTACAGTAGAAAGAATGACCTTTACTTAACTACTTAAAGAAACAGAGTTTAACAGATTAACAGTGAATAACACTAACAAAGTACACAGAAATAATAGGAAAGTATCTATCTGGCATTTGCACTGCCCCTGTTTATCACACCCCAGAGTATGCACTCCTCAGGATTCACAGTACCATACGCTCACTTGCATGGGCATGCTTGAAGATTTTGCAACTGGAGTGAATGATTCTAGTCTCCTTCTGTGTGCTCGGTGCAGAGTAGTACTTCTAGCCTCAGGTATAACCAAAGGGCAATCAGAAGCAGCCTGCTAGATTCCAGTCCCAAAGGCTCTGAATCCAAGTCTGTAGCTGCAACCTAACAGTTCCTGGACTGGCTAAAACTCCTCCACAGCAGCCTGGCTCCTCTTTTCCAAAAACAAAGAAAAGAGTCCACAGACTTCTGAGAGTCTCTCTCCACACACATAAAGAAACCCAGATCCACCCCTCACTCCAAAAAAACCCCTTCCTTCCTGGTTTCCTCAAGGGCTCATGGGAATTGTAGTCTCTGGGGCTAGATTGCAGCATACAGGATCTTCCTAGAAAATAAGCAGAGGCACCTTTAGTAGGGAGACTACAACGATATCCACTGGATTTCCCTTTTCCATGTGCTTTTTGACCCACCTCAAAGAATTCTAGAAGATTAGTGAGGCATGATTTCACTTCACAGAAACCATGGTGACTTTTCCCAATCAAATTACGTTCATCTATATGGCTTACAATTCTGTTCTTTACTATAGTTTCAACCAATTTTCCCAGTACTGAGGTTAGACTTATTCGCCTGTAATTGCCAAGATCACCTCTACAGCCCATTTGAAAAGTTGGCATGATGTTAGCTATCCTCTAGTCATTTGGTACAGAATATGATTTAAAAGATAGATTACAAGCCACAGTTACTAATTCTTTGATTTCACATTTAAGTTCCTTCAGAATTCTTGGGTGAATGCCATCTTGACCTGGTATCTCACTACTGTTTAGTTTACCTGTTTGTTTCATAACCTTCTCTAACAACACCTCAATCTGGGACAGTTCCTCAGATTTGTCACCTAAAAAATGGCTCAAGTTTGGGAATCTCCCTCATGTCCTCATCAGTGAAGAATAAGGCAAAGAATTCATTAATTTTTTTCCTTGAGTGCTCCTTTAGCATCTTGATCATCCAGTGGCTCCAGGTTATTTAAGGCTTCCTGCTTCTGATATACTTAAAAAAATGCTATTATTTTTTGAGTTTTTTGCTAGCTGTTCTTCAGATTCTTTCTTTGGCAGTCCTAATTATATTTTTACACTTTATTTAACAGAGTTTATGCTCCTTTCTATTTTTCTCACTAGGATGTAATTTCTACTTTTTAAATGATGCCTTTTTATCTCTCACTACTTATTTGTTAAGACATGGCGGAACTTCTTCAGTTCTCTGTTTTTTTGGATATATATTTTAGTTGAATTTTTCTTATGGTATCTTTCAAAAGTTTCTATGCCGTTTGCTGGGATTTCATTTTTGGCACTGTACCTCTTAATTTTTGTTTAATTAGCCTTATTTATGTGTAGCTCCCTTTTCTGAATTTAAACACCATAGTATTGGGCTTTTGTGGTGTTTTTCCCGTCACAGGGATGATAAATATTATTATTTTATGGTCATTATTTCCAAGCAGTCCAGCTATACTCATATATTGGACCCGATACTGTGCTCCACTTAGGACTAAAATCCAGCATTGCTTCTCCTTGTGGGTTCCATGAAGTAGCTATTTAAGGTATCAAAAAACTTTATTTTTGCACCCCATCTTGATAGCCCTTTTAATCTCCCTTAGCATTTCACAGTCACTATCACCATCCTGGTCAGGTGGTTGGTAATACATTTCTACTGCTAAAGTCAGTTATTATTGGAGTATAGAATTACTATCCATAGGGTCTCAATGGAATAGTTTGGTTTATTTAAGATTTTTACTTCATTTGATTCTATGCTTTATTTCTCATATAGTATTTCACTCCCCCACCAGTACCACCTATACTTTCTGATATATTTTGTACCCTGGTATTACTGTGTCTCATTGATTATCCCCAGTCCATCAAATTTCCATGAGGCCTATTATATCAACATCCTCACTCCATATGAGGTACTCTAGTTCACTGTCTGCCATTACATGATGTGATTGACGAGGGCTCTTTTTCATTTGACTGTTTCTCATCAGATCTTACCCATATTTTATCATCTTCCATTCTCTCTCCTCTTTACTAGGACATAGAAAATCCCTATTAATAGGTCAGCCCCTAAGGGATGTTGTGGTCTGATCCATGTGCTCCTCTGCACCTATTGACTTTCTCCCAGCCTTCAGTTTCAAAACTGTTGTACAACCTTTTTAATTTTAAGTGTCAGCAGTCTGGTTCCATTTTGATTTAAGTGGAGCCCATTCTACCTGTATAGGATTCCCATTTTTCAAAAGGTCCCCACCTCCTAATAAATCTCATCATTTTCTCCAGGATCTCTTTCCTATGCTTCCCTATGTCAGATCAGCAAACTTCACAAAAGGCAGGCAAGTCACAATGCAGTTCTCCTGGTCATCATAAATCCAGCTCTCTTTATTTATAGTGATCCAATTCTCCATTACTAACACCTGTATTACTGGAGTTCACTCTACTGTAGCGGTATCCTCAGCACGAGAGGATACCACATCATTTGGAAGGAGGGTCCCAACTATGGGATCATTTCCCTCCGCTCCAGTTGGATGTTCTCCTTCCCTGAGCCTTTCACTCTCCTCAAAAGCTCAGAGGCTGATGTGTGTGACCAGGGATGTGGTCATTCTGCTGTGTTCCAGAAAGTCTCATCTATGAACCTCTCTGACTCCCTTAGCTCCTCCAATTCAGCCACCCTGGTCTCCAAAGCCTCAACATGGGCTTTGAAGGCCAGGAGTTCCTTGCACTGACTGCACACATATACCACCTGTCCATAGGGAAGATAATCATACATGCTTCACTGGGTACAATAAACTGGATAGCCTCACCCTGCTGCTGGGTTTCTGCCTGCATTCTCTTTTTACTCTGAGTTAATTCCTTTTTTTATAGTTATTTTTAATCAGATGGTTTGGGCTTTAGTTTAGTTTAAATAAGTTTAAAGAATGTCAAGAGTATCTTCAAACTCCTCCCCTAAACTCCCCCACAAAACTCCTGTTAGCGGCTCCTGTTTGCTAGCTCCTTTGGCTGCTTAGCAGCAGGTTTTTTAAAGTTCTCAGGGAAGCAGCAAAGTACACCATGAACACACACACTGCAGACAACCACTTAGCTGAGTCACATCATCACTCCTCCTTCATCTTGAAAAACTCCTTTTTTAGCTGCTCCTCAGGAGTTCATCCCAGCCAGGACTTTATCAGGCCTGACCTTAACAATCTTTAGGGATGAAAATTCCACCACCTCCTTAGGTGACCCATTCCAGTGCTTCACTACCCCCCTAGTGACACTTTTTTACCCCAATATACAACAAAAGTATGAAAGTGCTACCATAGGACAATATGAAGACTCAAAAAAGAAAAGTCACATTGCTAAAATATGCACCATAGAAAGTTAGGATTGGTGCAGTAAAACAAGAAAGCTAAATTAAATCTACCAAAAGAGTTTAAACAGACACACATGTATTCATGTAATTATCCAAACTTTTGGATTATGTATAAGCCCCCAGCAAAACTAGAAAAAAAACATAATTCCAAAATCCAAGGTAGTATGTATGTAAATGCAATGAACACAAATGATTGGATAAGGATATGAACTTTAGTTACACCATTTGAATGTCTGATACCTGAGTTCAAAAGTTAATAAATAAGGTTTTTATTAATTCATGTTCCCATGTGGGAATGAAGAACAGTGAGAATCACCTTCCTTGTGATATTTTGGCACTTTTTGGTCCACGTAGCAATTTTCTTTAATTCTCTTGTTACATTAGATACATTTTTGACAACCATTGCTACATCTTTTTTTTTTGGAGGGGGGGAGGTGTACTGGGAAATACCTCAAGAAAAACTCTGAAGGGGCCTTTCCCATAATTTCCCCTATAATCACACGGCACAGCCCTTCAAGATAAAGTCTCAGAAACAAATCCCAGTCTTCCTAACAGCAGTTGTTTTGCCTTTGAATATGACAGGATGGGAAAATAATAGAATGGTTAGTGTATTTCAGAAATGTTTTGAAGAGTTTTTGTGTTTGTTTACTTGTTGGGGAATATGAGAGAAAGAGAGAGAGAGAGAACTCTGATTTTTGTAGTGACTGTGGATACTGTAACTTGCTACCTAGACAAAGTAAAGAATGAAGTTTTAATGAAAGGACTTTTCAAGCTGAGTATTTTTAGAAGCTTAGTGCCATTTTAGGCTCTAAGTCCAGCATTTAAACACCACTGGTATTCACAAAAACCCTGCTCTTCTGTCAGCCAACCCTAGGAATGCTTAGGTTTCCATTGTTATCATCTCTGAGGCATGTAACTCAGGCAACTTTACATACGTTCAGCAGCTAAAGTCCTGACACTCCCAAGCAGCTCAGAGGCTCAGATTCAGCAGCCCACTTATCTTTCCTGCTGAAGCTGTTCTACTGTTTATAAATAGGTAAATAAACATTGAGCAACAGATTGAAAGAGAGAGAGAGAAACTGTAGGGATGGAAGATCCAACTTCATATCATTTCTCCACATCAGAGAGGGAAACAGTTGAACTTGAGTCTCTCATATCCAAAGGGTGTGCCCTAAATATAGACAAAAGGTAATAAGGCAGTCAATCAGCCTGACAGGATTTCTTTGTCCAGATAACCAAAAGGGTGGTTTCCTCACTACTTTTAACAGAAGGCTGTTGTCAGATTTACTTTCTCTCTGTTACACCTTCCAGGCAGGCAGCTGGTATGCCAAAAATTACATTTCTGATTTCCCAAACTGAAAATTCTCTGGAAATCTCTTGTTCTTCACTCATTCAATTGCTAAATAAATTTGGCTGTTTTCACCTGATTCAGGATGGTGATTTTTTTCCACCTCATAAATGCTAACATTCTCATTGAAAGAGATTTCCATGTTCTGGCTGTCTGTAACAATCAAAGGCATACTGAAAGCCAAACTACCGTAAATCAAAAGTTATTAATGGTGGTGGGGGGGGAGGGGGGGAAGGCAATTGCCCTTGTAATAAGGCTGTAATTTGTAGTCTTAAAGACATCACTGAAATCCTCATTAGCTATTCAAAGGCTAAAACCATACAGAAATTTTTGTACTAGTGAATAAAAAATTCCCATACAGGTGGCTCTCATCCCTTGCATTAGAAAAACTATTAAAGATACCAATAGTCAACAAGCAGGTTGGGAATAAAGGCAGACTGACTGGAAATATGTTTTAAACTTTTATTTTTATGGAGGGAGAGAGTAATCGACTAGCATAGAACTCTTCCAAATACAGTAGACGGAAGACCTCCAGAAGAAAAAAAGTGCTGTCACTCAGTCTCATTTCAGATCACATTTCTCTGCATCTGAAGGAGCTAATGACTGCCTCCATTTTTGTTAAAAGATAGCACTCATTAACTTTTAATACAGCATCTATAATAGTCTTCTTTCCTCTTCTGGGATCTTACAAAACAATATTTTAATTTTCACCAAAATCTTTGCTGGTCACCTTTAACCCTAACTTTATTCCACTCAGAGTGCAACCTGAAACCTGGTTCTATCTTCTAAGCATTCCATTATGAGAAGTAATTTGCACCTAATCAAATCACTCATCTTCTCCCCAGTACTCTCTTCTGACTAGAGATAAACCATTGATTTGTTCTGCTTAGTATCCAGAAAACACTTAGTAAAATGAACAGTGTCAATGAAAAAGGAATAGTTTTTTAGATCAACAAAGCTATTTAAAAATAAGCTAGAATTCTGGCTCTGAATTAGCTGCTTGTGACGGGTGCTCAATTATAGCTCTGGACACAGAAGTCCTCCCTTTAACTTTTGTTCTAATGCTCCAACAATATGCTTCTATTCTGACCACAAGAGAGCATTTCCAGGAGTACCTATGTACATTTGTCTTCCCTATTCATACTCATTCAAGTCTGGGTTTCTTCTCCAATGAGTTTGCTTTACAAGGATGTCAATAAATGCTAGTTGTGGTGGTTGTTCATATGATGTTGTACTCCACAAAAACTGGAATGAGATAACAAACCTCGTTTCACACAGAGAACCATATATCATATATCAACAAGTACAGCTCAGCATCTCCCTGGGAAGGAGAAAATCAGCAAGTCTTTATATTCCTTATAATTCATTTTGTGTAATAAGTTATCCTTTTTATGGCTTATAAGAACACCTCTCTGAATATGCTTATCTGTCACCTCTTTGTCTCTGAGATGTCCTTATTCTTTACACTGCAGTTATTCTAATCAAAGCATTTTTGTTTGACAGACAGCTAAATGGACTTGCTTATTTGTTTGGTTACAGATAGAGGGTTTTTTAAAAATCATAATAGGATGGAAATCATTCTCCACTAATAATTAAAAACAAGGATAATTATTCAATTTTTCTGTTTTTATGAATAAAGAACCGGGTCAAATTCTCTTTACTTAACCAACTTGATCACATGGACCAAAAATTCAGGTCAGTGCAGCCACCTCTGTTGAGTTTAGAGGTAAAGAGAGGGGAAGAATGGGGGAATGGTAGGAGAGACCTATGGGCACTAAGGTTTCCATTTTAAACCATCTGACAGTTGGACGTAAGGATCCCTATAGCATCCTTCACCATTAAGTTGTGCTTTGAACTACTGAGACGAGCAGTATTTATCCAATAAGCACTGATGTAAAAATATATAAGAGAATGTGAAATAAACCTATTGATTATAATACAGGCTAGTGAATGCATTCATAAAATCATGATAGTTTACTTTCTGTTTCTGCTCTCCAAATTCATTAATCATGGAATTCAGAGGTGAGCCAATGTTGTTGCTGGAGGTTTCAGGACTGAGCTCTCCTTTTCAGCTCAGACCACCAGAAGAGTTCTTCCAGCTGTAGAAACACCTCAGGAACCAATTTTTAGCCTTAAGACAATATATGTCTTAGTCTCCCATTAGAGAAAATGTTTAATTTATATTCTTATTATTTACAAGACTATGAGTGTGGGCTGAATTTGAAGAAAAGCTGCTGAGAAAAAATGATCAGGCCAGAAGTTTTTCACTATGTTGCACAGCTTGTCTCTTCAGTCACTGCTCATAGGAAGTATCAAGCAGGGAGGGAAAGGCTAAGTAGACTTTAATGATTATAGTAGAATGATAGGAAGGAATGGAAGTTCCTCCGTATAAAGGCAAAGCTTTAAAAACTAGAGCTTTGTGGGAACCAATTCAGAAGCACCATCCACCAAAAGAATGGCTCAGTTTGTTTGGATAAGGTACCAATTGTGACATTGTTTGTGCATGAGTATATGTGTGTTATGTGTAACCTGTGACTACTGCCAACCACTTAAGATTCTGTATGCAAAGGACAGATTAGAAGGAAGAGCCTCGCAATGGAAATGTGTAAATGTTCTTTGTCTGTCTCATGTTGAGGATTACGTTGGTTTGGAAGGAAACATTATCTAGGTTTCTTTTGGAATCCTGTGCTGCAGATTCTCCCAAATTGGATACCCAAGGTGCTGGAAGCAACTAATGGATAATGATGCTGGCTTTGATAGTCAGGATTAAGGCCCCTCAGTAATGTCAGTAAGTAAATTCTCTAACATTCTTCCCAATAACTCTTCATTGACAAGTTTGCATGCATAAGAGATCCAGTTAGGTTGAAAAATGGCTATTCATGGGTGTAACCACCAAGCTGAAACCCATTGCTTGCCAGTAACCACCAAGCTGAAATCCATTGTTCTCTCAGCCCCCTGCCAACAGGCAGGGCATAATTCACCCTGTAAGTGCTGCCTGACAGAGGGAACACCACTGAGATTTAAGGCTGATGTTTTCTGGACAGCTTTGTCATGCCTGATTGGAGACAAAGAAGTGTGGAAAGAGGCACTACAGTGGTAGATTCAGGTGGCTGAAAAAACCATGCTGCTAATTATCCACTCCAGAGGAGGAGGGGGCAAGGCTATATATGTAGGCTGTGTCTAGACTGGCAAGTTTTTCCACAAAAGCAGCTGCTTTTGCAGAAAAACTTGCCAGCTGTCTACACTGGCCGCTTGAATTTCCGCAAGAACACTGACTTCCTACTGTCTGAAATCAGTGCTTCTTGCGGAAATACTATGCTGCTCCCGTTTGGGTAAAAGTCCTTTTGCGCAAAAGGGCCAGTGTAGACAGCTCAGATTTGTTTTGCACAAAAAAGCCCTGATGGCGAAAATGGCAATCGGGGCTTTTTTGTGGAAAAGCATCTGTGCCAATCTAGATGCTCTTTTCCACAAATGCTTTTAATGGAAAACTTTTCTGTTAAAAGCATTTGCGGAAAATCATGCCAGTCTAGATGTAGCCTAAAACTACACAAAATAGAATAAAATACTATGGCAAGGTCCTTGCCCAGGCACCCCTTCTTCAGCCAGAAATCACCAGGAGGCCCTCTCTTGTGCAATCACCTGTGTCTTTTTTATTGCTTATGTCAACTTCCCACCACCTTCTATTTACAGAGCTTGTTTTTCCCCAGCAACTAACTCAGCCACCATCACCTTCTGGCACAGGCAGGCACACCCAGACTCGCTCTCTACTTTTACCACTCCACGTCCCCTCTGGCTGCCTTATAAAGCCCTCTGGCTAATGAGGCCCACAGCTGCTTCCATTAGCCTTTCAGGCCAGGGCTTGCTCGTCTAGCTGTAATTGACCTTTTCAGCCAGGCTGTAGTGGCACAGCGCCAGCTTAGCCAGCAGCCTGACACAATACATATTTTCAAATGAAATAGTCTGGAGAAGCTGAATCACTTACCTGCTCCACTGCTGGACTCAGAAGATCTGGTGGCCTGAGCAAAAGGGTGCACTTTACTCCTGGAGCCTCTGGAAACAACATTTTACTGCCTTCAAAGTTCACAGGTGGGTAGCTTCAGTCTATGAGTAATGAATGTGCAGAGAAGTTGTGCATAAGAAAAAAAAACAACAAATATATTTTAAAGAAAGAATGGAGCAAAGCACTTTCACTGCTGAAATAACTGTGTTAATAATGAATAATTCCCTCCCCCCCATTCTAACTGCAACGGAAGTTTTGGGTGCACAAAGTATTTATGATTTGGCCATTTTTCTTTACCTGATAAAAGACCTGTTGTCATCATGTCTTTCAAACTTATACACATTAAATTCATTCTCATTCAAACTAACAGTATATTACGAATACAACTTTGGCTACAAAAAGCACAGAGTTTAAATAATGTTAAAACCATTTACTGCAGTTACTTGGGCTTGGGTTTTTTTTTCCATTAACAATGCCCAGATATCAGTAATCAAAAGCATATGATGGAATAATAAATATATCTTTGCTTCCAGTAGTTATATATACACTAATCTTTGTACAGAAAGCAAGAGAAAAACAACAACAAACCAAACTCAGTGATGGTAAAGAATTGTTTTTATATCCTCCAGGTTATTTTGAAAAATGCAGATTTTTTTGGACAATTTAATTATCCAACTAACACAGTTTGTGTCTTCAGTTCAAATATATGCCTAGTCACAACTACAAGCAGAGGTTCTTGATCTCATTGATAGTGCTCAGACCAAAATGTGATCTCCTGAGTAAATTAGAATCCTTCAAAAAGCCCTTGGCTGTAAGTAATCACTCCAACTATGTATAAAAAATAGTTCTCAACCTACACAGTGCCAAGAATTTAGGAATATGATCCATAGTGGGAACAGCAGAGAATATATTAGAAAACCAAAGCTAGAACAACTAAAAAAAGCATTAAAAAAATACTGAAGGGGAGAAATGTGTTTTCTAATGAACCATTCACAAATTCAATAATAGTAACTGTCACTCAAGAAAGTTTAAAATGCCAAAGTCTTACAAATGTATTTTTGAGAAGTTCAGGAACCTATGAACACAACTAAATTAAAGTTCTACCGACTGGATCACATAAGTACGCTTTCAGGATACACAAATTTGTACCTACATATCTTTTTTCCCATTAATTCGGTCTCCCAGCATATGAGATCACTAAAGAAAACTCAGCTTCTGGTGAAAATGGCATAAAAATATGCAAAAACTCTTGGCCAGTGCTTAGCTATTGTAAATCTGAATAGCTACATTTACTACAATGGAATGCCATTGATTTATACCAGTATACCAGTGGCTCTCAACCACCGGTCCATGGACCAGTGGTGAGCCGCGAACCTCTGACTAATGGGCCATGGCACATTGCCCGGCCATGTCCCCTGCTTTTGATTAGACCCTTCTGCTGGGGTTCCCCATAAGGAAATTCCCTTTTGCCCACTTCATCATACAGCAGCTGGGTGAGTGGGGCTGTGGGCTGGAGCTGGAGCCGAAGCCGAAGCCAAAGCCAGGGCTACAGTGACGCTGTCCCTACTGGAGCAGCCTTATTGTAGCTCCAGTTCCAGTTCTGACAGCTGCTACATGGCTGGTTGGCAGGGCCGTGTGGAGAATAGCTGCTGTGCCGGGGGTGGGGAGGAAGCCCCAGCCATGTGGTGAGTAGCCAGGGCCTGTTCTGGCAGCTGGGGTGGGGCCTGTGCCACAGCCACATGGTGGGTGGCTGGGTTTTGCTCCTACTTGGGACAGAAGAGGGGGCTGGAGCCTGCCACTTGACAGGGAGGCTGGGACCTGCAGTGGCAGTATGGCAGGGGAGGCTGAGGCCTGCTGGAGGGGACTGGGACCTGCTGCGGGGTGGAGGAGGACAGAACCTGATGCATGGCTGGGATCTGCTCCATCTGGTAGGCAGCTACTCTGGCCGCTGGGGCTGAATAAAATAATATGGGAGGCTGCAGGAGTCAGGGTTGGAGTTTATAAGGGAGTCGGGGTACATATTTTGGTAAACAGGAAATGTTTTGTTTGCATATTTGTATACCTATTATTTGCATAATGAACATGCAAATATGAAAATGTTGCCGGTCTGCTGCAAGTTTGCGAACGGGTTTTGCCCGTATAAAAAGGTTGGGAATCACTGATCTATACTCAGCTCTATGCATGGCTTTTTTTTTAAATATAAAAAGTAAGCTACTTTACAAAAACAAACTCCAAAACACATGGAGACTTACCCTGAAACCACAAACCTTTATGCATGTAAGCCCTCTTATTCATTATATTTATTCAAGCACATAAGTGTCTACAGGATTATCAATGGCAACTTAAACTTTTCTGGGGCCTTTTAAAGTTTAAATTCCTTTTTATTAGCATCTTACAATTTTCAAGCATTTTAAAAAGAGCCTGACATATTTTAAAACAGAAGAGAGGAAGAAAACCCTTTTAAATATTTTTATTCTTTTTGGTAGCAGATAGTTAATTTGAGGGAATTCCAAATATAGGCCTACAAAAATGAGGTTAAATATGTTTCAAATGATGACCCTAAAATAGATATTCTAATTACAGCAGGGAGGTAGGAATGTATGTGAATCATATTTCCATTGCAAATATTGATGTGAATTTAAAGGATAAATAGGGAAGCTTACAATTAACTAGGTAATCTCTCTCTCTCTCTCTCTCTCTCTTTCTCTCTTCTCTCTATGCTCTTTTTTGTTCTCTACTCAGTACTGCTTTTTTTTCTGACCTGAACTCCACAACTTTAATCAGCCCAAACTTCCAATTATTTCAAAACAAGTTTGGGTTGGAAAAGATCTGAAGGAACAACTGCTACAATACAGCATTCTCATTTCAACTGCAGTGGTGAGATCAAGATTTGTATCTTATTCTCTTACTAGTGATACTGGTGCTAATTAGTAGTCATTGCACTGAGATATATTATGATGATCTAAAACTCACACAGTATTCACCCAACTCTGTTCCCATTAAAGTCAACAGGAGTTTTAACACTGATTTTAATGCATGTGGAGTTAAGCTAAGGGTGTGCAATTTTTTTGAAAACCTCACCTTGGAGCTATACTTATGTAAAAGTGGAAGAAATGACAGGATTCAAGCTGCCATAATTTTTTTAGTCCAAATTCTGAGCAAAAGCAGACAGCAATTCTATGGTTCCTAAATGGGACAGAAGCTTTGTGGGAAATTAACCAGAGCAGTTCCATTTTGGAACTTTGTTCACCACTGTGCTACAGATTGAACTTTTCTAGTTCAGCACCCCGAGAACCTGATAGGTGCTAAACGAGAGAATTTGCCGAACCATGGGAGATCAGTATTGTCCAGCAGCATTACCAACACTTCCACTGTTAGCTGGACTCTGAGGCTATGTCTACACTGCAGCCTTTTGCCGGCAGAGAGTATGCTAATGAAGTGCTCATTAGCATTTGTCTTGCTGTCATTTGAATATTCTCTATGTTTTTTGCGCAAAAACAAGGAGTGTAGAGGGGTCCATTTTGCACAAAAAAACCCTTTTGCACAAGATCCTTATACCTCCTTTTATGAATCATAAGGATCTTGTGCAAAACGGGCAACTCTACGCTCCTTTTTTTTGCTCAAAACTCTCTCGTGCAAAAAGCATCAACAGAAAATATGCAAATGACAGCATAACAAGTGCTAATGGGTGCTTATTTAGCATACTCTCTGCTGGCAAAAGGCTGCAGTGTGCACGTAGCCTGAGAAGACATTTAGGGGAAAATTAGAGCTAAATTACAGCACAGAACACTGAGAGCCAGAACTGGTGGCTGTCCACAAACTTTATGGAACCATGGGAAACTTGGCCACACTCATGATAAATGGATATCCAGATAACAAAAATCATTCCAGACCATGGATGTTGCTGGACCAGAGAGTGCGAGACTAGTAATACATTGAAGTACAGGTTGAATCTCTCTAAAGTAGAAGAATGGTGAACTGGAGACTAAAACACAGAAGGGCAGTTTGGGATGCTTTGCTGACCTCCCATTGGTTCCCAGATCTTTAAGTTACTGCAGTCTAAAGGAAGCTTGATATTGTTTCCATGGAGGACTTTACTTTCTAGAAATGTGATTGCCTAGGCTTATTTATAGGCATTTCACCACTGATACATATTATTTCTACACAGGAACTGGAGATGTAATTTCCAGCTCAGGCAGCTAAAAAAAAAAAGCTAAGAAGCTAAAAATAGCAGTGTAGTTGCAGTTGCACAAACAGCAAGGAAGGGCTAGCTACTCCCAAATCTAATTCTATTGGAAATTATAGGTGTGTATTTGGTGGGGCTAGTCCATGTTGTTGCCTATGCAGCAAAGATACACTGCTGTTTTTATCACTCTACTTTGATCAGAACTAATGTGGGTATGGCTGCCTGAACTGGAAATTACACCTCCAGCTCCTCTGTAGAAAATATCCATGGAAGACCTTGGTTTCAGACTGCCACAGTGCTGTCCAAGGTGCTGTATATTCAGATGTGATTTTATGTTCTTGTGTCTCATAGAAATCATAGAATTCTGTGACATTTCAAGAAGTCAACAATGACTCTGGTATCTTGACACTCTCTCTCTCACTCACTCAAACAGAGTCTAATGTCCATTGTTGTATATTCTGGTATTACTAACAGAATAGTGGTCACTTGACCTGCCTACATATTCACTTAACTACTAGTATTTTAACTTAAAGTTTTTTTGTTATACTTTTAGTATGAAAGATTCAATCTATACCAAAACAAAATATTATTTCTTCCAGACATATGATCACCTGCTGTTTCTCATCATGCAAATCCTGCTGGTTACCATTCTTTGCCATGGTTTTATGTACCAGGTGGAGTAAGAAACCATAAAGTAGACATTCTATAACAGTCTTCTAAAGTTTTACTCTTTAATTCATGCAAAGCAAGTAAATGTGTTGTTGCATGACCATCATAATCATGGTAAACATGAAGGAGTCTATTTTATATCTGGACTAGTAAATTTTAGGACAATTATGCAGGACTGCTCTACAATATGCAATAGATGGGGTTACATATAGAAAACAAAAGAAATCACAAAAAAGTATCTGAACATTATGGAACAAGGCTTATTTCTGCCATAAGCATATATTTTTGTTCAATGCAACACAGTGGTTCTCAACCAGGGATGTGTGTACCCTTAGGAGTAGCCCTTGGCCTTCCAGAGGGTACACCAACCCATCTAGGTATTTGCCTTGTTTTGCAGCGGCTACATGAAAAAACACTAGCCAACTTACTACAAACTAAAATTTCATATAGACAGTGACTTGTTTATACTGCTCTATATACTATACTTTTGGATAGCTGTCTGGAATTCCAGAATTCTTTTAGTATGGACATAAAATTAAATTACTGTTGATGAACAGAATATAGACAGAGAATGAAAGGCTTCACTAGAACTATGCCAATTCACACAGGTTTGTATCTGGCCTTGTCTTTATTGCCACAAACTACTTAAGGTGAAAATCTAAAATCAATGGGAATTTTGCTATTGACTTCAAGAGAGCAAGGACTTAAACTCGGTCTTTACATCTGTAGTATCGTCTTCATTTCCTTTCTGGTCACATTGATTAAAATTCCTTTTTAAGTGGCAGAACCTGCCTAGCCAGGTATCTGAAGTGCCTTCAGGATTTGTCTTTGTGCTTATGATTCATTACTAGAGTTAAAAAAAACACTTCATGTACTGTGATGATGTAGGGTATGGAAATAATAATTTATATTTAATAAAAATGGCCTAAGCTGTTAAAAAAAAAATCTTCAGACTTCTAGCATAATGACATGTTTGCATTAAGTATCTGCAGCTTTTTGACCTTATAATGTTCAGGTATTTTATTTTGTTATCTGTAGAAGGACTTTTTTTTTTTTAGGTGCTCAATATTCCTTTGATAAGAGAAAATACACTTATGTTTCTCTCCTGACTTTGCTGATCTCTATTATGAAACTAATATAAAAATTCATGGGAGATTTTATTTATGTCGCCTTCTCACAGGATGGCAAAGGTAAATTTGTAGTATTTCTTCTCATGCACATTTATTTTATATTGCATTCTCACAAAGAGCAGATGCTGCATAATTAATATAATATTAATCTTCTATTCACTTTACAGCCTTTTCTTTTTCCTCGCTGCTCTGTTTTTTCAGATGCCCAAGGGAAAAATTGTCATAAATACAGGTGTTTGTAAAAGCCTTGTAAGAAGTGTAGGTAGTGTGGTTAATATTTGTTCTTTATATTAACTGTGAAGCATAATATAGGGCGTATGCAAAATTATTTTCCCTTACTGACTGTTTCAACATGCTTGCTTATTAGGAAAGCTTACTATTGCTTTCCTTATTATTAGGAACAACTTGACAAAATAAAAGACCTCTCCCAAAACAAAAAAATCCACCCTAAAATCATAACCATATAAATGCAAAATCTTTTGGAGACCTTGATAAGATGGCAAAAGCTGCACAGAGAAGAATGTTTGAAGTGTTTTGTTTGATGTTGTGCCAAGTGGCTTGACTTGTTAACTATTACATTTTTTATGGTTGTTATTTCAGACTTTTGTAGTTGAAATAGCTGAACAGAAAACATAGAAATGAAGAATGGTTTTACAAAACCCTGAACTGTTCTTTCGTTTCAATTGATGTGGTCTCCAGTAACAGCTGCCATATTGCAGGATGAATGGATCCTTTTGTTGTTGTTGTTGTTGTGCTTTGTTTGAAACTCCATGAAAAGGAATGATTTGAAAATAACTTCTGAGGTGAAGTAATAAAATAATTAATTGTATTCCTATTTTCAGCAATTCTGGTACCATTTAATAAAGGAGACAAGCTAATTCTTAAACTCTACTTTTAGGGTAGGTGTTTATCTGCTTCACTCATTTAATAAAGTTGGGAAAGTGAAATATAATTAGAAAACAAAACAAAAGTCTAACGTAACAGTATTTTCTCTGAAGACTTAAATTTTATTTGATTTGAATTTGTATTTACCTTTATTTAAAATTATCTGTAATTCTGTGGACAATCCCTAAAAAGGGCCCAAACTTAATGTTATTCTCAAATCAATGGCAAAGCCAACAATGACATCAGTGGAAGCAACTCTGGCCCAATGAATGAGTCTCTGATAAAAACTGAGAAACTATCTATGGACATATTTAAAATTACTTGCTCATGTGGCATATTTTCTTCATTTGTTGTCATTGGTTTACTGCTGTGGTACCTGTAAGGAAAACAAGCTTTTGGTCAGATCCTTAGCTCTTGTACATTGGCATAGTCCAATAGAATTCAGCAGAGCAAAGACACTTTACACACCTGAAAATCTGGTACAAAGTCTCTTTCTTTGTTTTTCACCAGACATTATAAATGTTGTGTTCATGCAAGGTGCCAGATTGACAGCTTAATAAGTAAAGTCCTCTGTTTCACCTGAAAACAGGTGTAGAAGTGTCAGAAGTAGGACCTGCTTTTTCAAAGTGTCATGATTTGGGCTGGAAATACTCTTTTAAGGAATGGAAGAAACTTATGTCCCTTTAACCATGCGTTTTTACTGATATTGTACTGAAGATTTCATCTACAGTCGGACATGCTGGCTGTGTTTCACTGAAGGGTACAATTATCCACTTGAGACAAATAGTCTTTTCATGTAGTCATAGTTCAGCTATCAGGTAAACAAATACTAATGACTTTGTCATTATTTCCCTGGAATTAATTTGAATCAGTAACTTAGGAATTAAGTTCTCATCTCATTATCAGTCTTCTGAGAAATCCAGTCCCTCACACCTTCAGGATTTAAGTTTTTTTTTTTCCTGCTCCAGAAAGATTATACTTCACTTTTGATCAACATAATCTGGTATTTGACTCCAGAACGCTGTGAAAATTTTGTACCAAAGCTAAACTGCTGAAAAATGCTACTTGGTGCCTAAGTCCAATATTTAGATTCCATGATTTAGATACCACTGAGATCCCCAAAATCCCCATTCAGCTACTGCCTACCCTGGCAGATTCTGAAACTCCCTAGGTACCTAATCTGTTGATGAAATGACCAACATACATAAGCAGCTGTAGTAAGTCTCCATACAACCACTTCAGTCCAGCTGCTCTTGCACCTATTGTGATGTATTAAGGACTGTGTTTGAAATGCAAGCTGGCTCTGGACGAGTTGGGCTGGCTCTAGAGAGTTGCAGGCATGGAGCTCAGCAGTGAGGTGTTGGTGCAGCAGCCAGTCTGGAAAAAGTAACCCTAGAACAAGGCAGGCTGACTTTAGCTTCTTTGTCTTAAGGAACAACTTCCTTTGTTTTGGTTGTGATGTGAAAATTCTGGCTTCTAAGAATAAGTAGCATCTCTTATAGCCTTTGAGGGAGTATCTGATTTTTTTCCCTCTCCAAGCTCTTTGCATGTATACCATGGACATAACATCTATCTCCCACCTAACAGACTGCCTGTCTCACCTTCAGGGCCTCATCTGGTAGGAATGACCAGAGTAAACTCACAAAATAGCCATGGGTGCAACTTCCCTTAGTGTTTAGGTTAGAGCAGTCAGCTGGGGTGTAACAGACACATATTCAGGTTCCTTCTCTCTCTGATGAGGAGAAGGGAATTGAAGGTAGTTCTCCCACCTTTTAGGAGTGTACCTTAACTACTGGCCTGTGGGTATTCTGAACTGGAAAGCTGTTTTGCTGAAATTATTTCTCTGGGGAAACCTAAAAGTTAAGCACTGCAATGTTGAAAGGGTTCAGCTCCTTAAATGGAGGGTACTGATTTTGCTTTTCACTGCACCTTGAAATCCATCCGAAACCAAATGTCATTTCCTTTGAGACATGAAAGAGTCTGGGACGTGGTGTTCATCTCAAAGTCGATCAGGTTGTCAAGACAATTAGCAAGCAGCATCTGGTGGAGAGCCATAGCCCGAAAGGTTAATTGATGATGAAACCCAGCTGGACAGGGGAAGCCTAAGCCTGTATAAAGCCAACAGGGCTTGAACAGAAAAGAACTGCAGTCTGCAATTAGCCTCTAGGAGAAAGTGGGAGAAGGAGAGGGTTATGGAGTCTGGCATGAAGACAAAAAGAAAGAAAGACTAAAGCTGCTCCTTAGGAGGAGGAAATTTGGGCTTTTAAACCTAGAGTAGTGGGAACCAGAAGACAGAGAAAGGACAACAGTGATAGGATCTGTGAACAAGCAGATCAGAATGCCTAGAGATAGGATCCCTGCAATGGAACACAGAGTATTATGCAGGCCTGGATAATGGCTCAGGAGCTGGGTCTGGATTGGACGACTCGCTAGAGTGGCATGAGGACCTCTGATAGGGTATGTCTACACTACAAAGTTAATTTGAACTAACAGCCGTCAGTTCGAATTAACTTTCCTAGGCGCTACACATACAAACCGCTAGTTCGAACTTAATTCGAACTAGCGGAGTGCTTAATTCAAACTAGGTAAACCTCATTCTACGAGGACTAACGCCTAGTTCGAATTAAGTACAGTAAACTTCCGACAATCCGGAACCTTTAGGACCCAGGGGGTTCCGGATTATCAGATTTGCCAGACTATCAGAAGGGGGGCTAGAAGGGGCCTGAGGTGGTGTGGTGTGGGGTGGGGGGGTGCCCCCCCTTCCGATAGTCCGGCTCTGCCCCGGGCATCCCTGATTCAGCCGCTGCTGGTCAGTTTCAGAATCCGGGACGCCTGCAGCAGAGCAGCTGGAGTGCTGCCAGGTTGGTCTGGTAGCGCCGACCCTTGGCGTGGCGAGACCAACCTGGCAGCACCCCAGCTGCTCTGCCACAGGTGTCCCCAAGTCAGCCGCTGCTGATACTGATCAGCAGCTGACTCCAGGAAGTCCGAGGCAGAGCTGCTCTGCCCCTGGCTTCCTGGAGTCAGCCGCTGGTCAGTTTCAGCAGCAGCTAAATTGGCGACAGCTGGGGTGCCGCCGGGTTGGGTCCCGCAGCCCCGAGGGGCAACGCTATGGAACCTACCTGGCAGCACTCCAGCTGCTCTGCCCCCGGTTTCCCCAATTCAGCCGCTGGTCAGTTTTAGCAGCTGCTGATTCGGGGAAGCTGGGGGCAGAGCAGCTCCAATGGTCTGGCTGCCCGGAGTAGTTCCAGGTTCCTGATGGTGCCGGACCATCAGATGCCGGACCATCGGAGTTTTACTGT
This sequence comes from Pelodiscus sinensis, assembly GCF_052426305.1. Classification (NCBI taxonomy): domain Eukaryota; kingdom Metazoa; phylum Chordata; order Testudines; family Trionychidae; genus Pelodiscus; species Pelodiscus sinensis. Next base: position 222,760,738 of record NC_143052.1, read on the forward strand.
AGTTTGAATTAAGGCCTGTGTAGCCACTTAATTCAAACTAGTGGGAGGCTAGCCCTTCCCAGCTTGCCCTGGGGGCCACTTTGGGACAAGCCAGGGAAACTCTTCTGCCCCCTCCCAGCCCTGGAGCCCTTAAAGGGCCGTGGTCTGGCTACGGTGCCTGTGCTAGGTGCAAGCCTGCCAGCACCCAGCCAGCAGATGCTGCACCTGGCACGGGATGAGCCAGCCACCCACTGCCACTCAGCCCTCCACCTCTTCCCAGGACCAGGCTGATGGCTCCCAGGAGCCTGCCCGGAGCTGCAAGAGGCGGGCGCCCACCTGGTCTAGTGCGGAGATCGTGGACTTCATCCAGGTTTGGGGAGGGGAATGCCTCCAACATCCACAATCTCTGCACTAGGCACAGAAAAGTGGCCATCTAGTGCAGGATAGCTGCCAGCCTGGCCACCAAAGGCCACATGCGAACCCAGGAGCAGGTTTGCATGAGAATCAAGCTAGTCCAGTGAGACCCCTGACCTTGAGCACTGAGCTTAGAACATAAGAATGGCTGTACTGGGTCAGACCAAAGGTCCAACTAGCCCAGTAGCCTGTCTGCCGGAGGCGGCCAAAACCAGCTACCCCGGAGGGGATGGACCGAAGACAATGACCAAGTCATTTGTCTCATGCCATCCATCTCTAGCCTTCCACAAACAGAGGCCAGGGACACCATTCCTACCCTCTGGCTAATAGCACTCCATGGACCCAACCTCCATCACTTTACCTCACTTTCCTTTAAACTCTGTTCTAGTTCTAGCCTTCACAGCTTCCTGTGGCAAGGAGTTCCACAGGTTGACTATTTGCTTTGTGAAGAACAGCTTTCTGTTACTAGTTTGAAGCCTGCTACCCATTCATTTCATTTGGTGTCCTCTAGTTCTTATATTATGGGAACTAAAGAACTTTTCTTTATGCACCCTCTCCACACCACTCATGATTTTATAGATCTCTATCATATCCCTCCCTCAGTCTCCTCTTTTCTAAGCTGAAAAGTCCCAGTCTCTTTAGCCTCTCTTCATAGGGGACCTGTTCCAAACCCCTAATCATTGTAGTTGCCCTTTTCTGAATCCTTTCTAAGGCCAAAACATCTTTGGGGTGAGGAGACCATGTCTGTACACAGTACTGAAGATATGGCATATCATAATTTTATACTTCCCCTCCTCCTTCTCCTGGCTTCCCACTTCCAGCTCCCTCCTCCCAGGTTTCTTCCTCCCCGCTTCCACCTTCTCTCTTCCCCTCTCCCATCTCCTTTTCCCAGTCTCCCCAGAGGTTAATCCCCCCGCTCCCAGTTTTGTTAACTAAAGAGCCTTTCTATTTTTGAACTCACATGTCCTTTATTTTTTAAAATCAGGAAGGGGGGCTAGGGAGGAGTAAATGGAAGGAGGTGAGCGAGGAATGGGGCACAAGCCCCTTAATGAGGAGGACTGGGGTGGCTCTGAGGGCTCCTCGGAGTGGAAGCTCTCCTGCAGGGCCTCCTGAATTCTGACAGCCCTCCTGATTGATCCCCCTGGATGGCAGCCTGCGGCAAGTGCTGTGATGTGCTGAGTGCTGTGTTATGCCAAGTGTGGGCACTCATGGCACTCCAAGAAAAGGACTGCTTTGCTATCCCTCATCGAAGTAGACAAGCAAGCGGGGAACCCTGAGAACTGTCTGTCCGGGGTGGGGGTTGGGTCCCTTTAAGCACAGCCCTTGGCTAGCCTGAGACAGCAGCTCCATACTCTAAGTCCTAACCTGATGCTCTGCTGGCACTGGTTCCAGCCAGCCCTAACTTCGGTTCAGGGTCCACTCAGTGTGGACATGCTAGTTCCAATTAGGAAAACACTAATTCAAATTAGTTTTTAGGTCTAGATGCACTAGTTCGAATTAGCTTAGTTCGAATTAGTGCTGTAGTGTACACATACCCATATAGGCGAATGTTGATATTCTAGAAGGGAAGGAATAGAATGAGCTGGTAGGAGGGCTGAGTTGCAAACAGAAAGACAACCACAAGAAGCTCAATGGTAGTAAAACCTCGTGACAGATATATTCATTTAGCTATTTTTTTTAAACGGCTTAGCTATATTCTCAATATTTACTTTAAGAGGTCTAAGTGTCAGGTCACTAATCAGTTGAGAGTGATCATGAGTAGCACTGGATTATGTTTTACGCATTGTTATAACTTCTGTACATGCCAGTATAATGTTGTAGTGTCTAACAATGTTGTCCTTGTGGAAGAAAACAAGCCTTCACTCTGCATTTATAATCAACAAGTAGCCAGAGGCAGTTTTATTATGAGCTGCAGCAAGGGAAAAACTGATTCAGACAGGGGGGAGCACCCCCCAAGACAGATCTTCGAATACAAGCAATTATGAAGCAGTTTATATACTGTCCATTACATATAATAACAGTAAGCAATTAGTCTTCTTCCCATTACAAACACCAATGGCTAACAGTTATTTTAGTTCCACACAGATGCTTCTTTATCTCAAGGTTGATGCTTCAGTCAGCATTCAATCTCTCTCTCCTAAAGCAAGGCAAAGGCAGCATCTTATTACAGCTCTCACATTGTCAGGCCACAGACTTAGCCTGACTTGCTCTGCTACTGAGAAACCCTAAGATGGCTGCACACAAATCCCCTATTCCTGCTTCCACATGTTGATGAGCTTATCTTTGCACTACTCCAATTTGTCCACTCCAATAGAATGCCAAACTGTTACCTTTTGACTAAACTGTCATTATATACGATCATCTAACATTTTCTGTGAAGCTACACTGCTATATTCTGAGATCTTTATTTGCAAAATCATAATAACTTCCATACCAAAACATTCTAAAGCTCTAAAATAGTATTATGATGTGATTCACAAAACGTCATAGAACAATTAATAGAAGCAGAAATAATCTTAGGCTACGTTGAGACTATAGGTTTCTTTCGGAAAAAGAAGCTTTTTTCAGAAGAGATCTGCAATTACTGTCTACAAGACAATGAAAGAAGGGGATGGTTATGGAGTCTGGAATGAAGACCAAGAAAGAAAGATTCTAAAGTTGCTCCCTAGGAGGAAGAAATTTGGGCTTGTAAACCTAGAGGACTTCTTCTGAAAGAGCGTCCACACTGTAAAAGTGCATCAAAAAAAAGCAATCTGCGTTTTCAAAAGAAAGCAGCCAGCTGTGATTGCAATGGACAGAATGGCCACCAGGGCACCTTTGCTTTTTCCTCTTCTTCTGAAAGAACTTCCTCTTCCCCCTCCACACATGCCTTTTTGCAAAGGCTTCTTTCTCATATAATGAGAATTATCGATGCCAGAAAAACCCCTCTGTTCTTTCGATTTTTCTGGTGGAAGAATGCAATTGCAGTGTGGACGTTCCTCAAGTTGTCGGAAAAATGGCTGTTTTTCTGACAAAACTCTGTAACGTAGACATACCCTCTGTGTGGAAAAATTAACCCAGCAAAAATTGTGACTTGTGCCAAAGATATAGGGATGAAGTATGTCCAAAGAAATAGCACATACATAAACTTGACTGGAAAGGCCAAAACGTAGCCAGTGCCAACTAAGTGACCAAGAAATTTGTGTAGGAGACTATTTTTGATAAGAGGGTTAAAATACTTAAGAAAAATTTAGGTGAAATCCTAATTCTATTGAAGTCAATGGAAGTTTCACGATTGACTTCAGTGAAGCTAGGTTTTCATTCATCCATCCACACTTCCTTAGTAAACTGTAAAATCTGAGCCCAAAAACTTCGACAAGTTGGCTGGCTGACATAACGGACATTCTGAAAGAAAGAACATTAGGTTGATGAAAATAGGTTGATGAAAATCTTCTTTGGCGTGGATATTTGAAGAGGGATATTTCATTGGCCTAGAGCTAAATCCATGCATCTGGCCCCTTGATTCATTTTGCCTGCTATGAAGTCTAGACTATAAACTGTCGGGGGGGGAGGGGTCTCGCTGTAGAGACATCTAACAATGAAAAGGCTAAAAAATAACTACATAAGGCCTTCTGTGCTCTGATAAATGAAGTACGGTTGACACACTTAAACATTTTTTTCAAATATACTCCTTCAAGTAAAATCAGGTAGTTTGTAAACTTTATAAATTAAAAGCAACAATAGGAGTAATCTGAATAATCAAAATGGGAAGGATCTGTGAAATGTCGCAAAGTGGCTTATCAACCAATATAGGGTTTTGCTCTCCAAATATTTTCTTTATGCTTCATACCATGAATGAAGTGACAGATTGATGAAGATCAGACACATCAAAATAAAATTGCACTTGACAAAGTAATTCATATAAACATTCCAAAATGCTAAACAATTTCCTCTGCAACCATATGCAATTTTTCTGGTATTTCTATTCTAGAATCTATTTTGATAAGAGTGTGGACATTCAGCTAGCTGTTATTCTCTTTGTCAGACTAGATTTTTGATGAGCTTTGATTATCAAATGTAGCGTCATCTCATAATCTTACAACAAATACCAGAAAAATTTAGAGTGACAGAGGGTACATTTCAGGTTCATTCCTAGTCTACAGACTTCTTTATTTTGATATAATGAATATATTTACCTAAATCAGTAAAATTGTTTAAATGTATCAACTGTACTTCATTCATCAGAGCACATTTAGGACTGTATTTTTTTAGCCTTCTCATTGTTAGATTGTTCAAAAATGAGACCTCCTGACTGTTTAAAGGATTGACTTCATAGACTGAATGAACAGGGTACCCTATGCATTGCTATTATAAGGATCCAGTTTGGCAACCCTTCTTTGAGTGAGTATGTAATATTTAACAATTAGTGCTATTGAACTCTGTGGGATTTTCAACTACTCTGCAAGATAAGGTTGGTTGAATTGGGTCCTTAATTTGGAATGGCCATTCAAGGTAGAAGTTAGATTATTTGAGCATTGCTATCTGTCCTATCTTGCAATACAGTCCTTACCTAGGCCAGTGAACCAAGCTGTACCATAGAATCTCTATGGATAATAATTCCATGTTTGAACAACAAAATCATAACATTAGAGAGATACTCCCAACCACATGAGCCGGTATGGTGATAGTGACTCAAATATTTAGTGATTAGAAAGGCTGCAAATGAATAATAAACCACAGTAATTATGGGGGATTTCAACTATCCCCATATTGACTGAGTTTGTCATCACTTCAGGACAAGTTACAGAGAAAGTTTCTTGATATCTTCAATTACTGCTATTTGGAGCAGTTGGTCCTGGAATCCATACGAGGTGAGGCAGTTCTTGGTTCAATGCTAAGTAAAGCACAGGATCTGATCTCATCTGATAGTATGACCTCTTGGTAACAGAAAACAATATATTTATAAACATTCTCATGACAGGGAAAATGGCACAGCAGCCCATCACAGTAGCATTTAATTAAGAAAAATTTTGGGGGGGAAAGTGAGTTAAATAGAAATTAAGATAGTTACAAAAGTAAAATTTCTGCAAGATGCATGCAAACTATTTAGAGGTTCAATTTAAATGTATAACCCAAAATACAAATAAGAGAATCAAGAATGCAACTGTTGCTAAACAAAGTAAAATAAGTGGTGAGAGTCAAAAAGGTATCCTTTAAAAAGTGGAAGTTAAATCCTAATGAGAAAAATAGAAAGGAGCATAAACTCCAGCAAAGTTAAGTACAAAAATATGATTATGAAAAAACAAAAACAAAAAACCAAACAAAAAAAGAGGGAGGGGACACAGCATACCAGAAGCTGGAAGCCTGCTACTCAACAATGGGATCACTGACAATCAAGATGCTAACAGAGTGCTCAATGAGGACCAGACCCCCAGGGAACAACTAAATAAATTATTTGTATCAGTCTTTATGGCTGGGGATGTAAAGGCAATTCTGAAACTGAGCTTTTTCTTTAGGTGACAAATTTGACATCCATATCGAGTAAACTGGCTGAAACTATAGTAAAGAACAAGTGTTGGATGCATAGATTAGCATAACTTATTGGGAAAGAGTCTACAGGATATTTTAAAGGGAAATCATGCATCACCAATCTATTAAAATTCATTGAGGGAGTCAACAAGCATGTGAATGAGAAGGATCAACTGGAGATAGTGTACTTACATGTTCAAAAAGCTTTTGATAAGATCTCTCAAAGGCTCTTAAGCATAGCAACCTGTCATGGTTTAAGAGGAAAAAGGTCTTCTCATGGAAGAAAGGATAGAAATAAGTTCTCAGCCTGGAGACAGGTAAATAGTGGTGTTCCCCAAGGTTCTGCATTGGGACCAGTTCTATTCAACATATTCATAAATGATGTGGGAAAAGGGTAATCAGTGAGGTGGGAAAAATTACAGAGAATACAAAACTACTCATGATAATTAAATCCAAAGCATACAGTGATGAGCTACAGAAGGATCTCAGAAATTTAGGAGACTGGGCAACAAAATGGCAGATGAAATTCAGTGTTGATAAATGCAAATTAATGTGTATTGCAAAACAATCTCTACTATATATCTAAAATGATGGTGTCTAAATTAGCTGTTACCACTCAAGAGAAAGATCTTTGAGTCATTGTGGAAAGTTCTCTGGAAACATCCACTCAATTTTCAGCTTCAGTTTAAAAAAAAAAAAGCAAACAATGTTGGGAATCCATAAAGAAAGAATAGATAATAAGACAGAAAATATCATACTTTCTTTATGTAAATCCCTAGTAGGCCCACATCTTGAATGCTGCATGTGGATGAGCTCAACCCTATTTTAAAAACAAAATTATAATATGGAAAAGATACCAACAAGGGCAACAAAACTGTTCAGGGGTATGGAACAGTTTATTCATGAGAAGAGGTTAATAAGACTGGGACTTTTCATCTTAGAAAAGATAAAAAAGGGGAATATGATTGAGGTCAATAAAGTCCTGATGGGTGCAGAGAAAACAAACAATAAAGTGTTAATTACTCTTCCTTACAGAAGAATTAGGAGTCACCCAATGAAATTAATAGGCAGCTCATTTAAAACAAACAAGCATTTTCATACAACACAGACAGCCCATGAAACTCTTCGGCAGAGCATGCTGTGAAGACCAAGACTATAACAGGGTTCAAAAAAAAAAAAATAAAAAAACCACTAGATACATTCATAGAGGACAGATTCACCAATGGCTATTAGCCAGGATGGGTGGGGCGGATATCCCTAGTCTGTTTGCCAAAATCTAGGAATGAGCAACATTCTAGCTATCTGTTCCCAACATTCCTTTTGGAGCACCGGGCATTGGCCACTGACAGAAGACAAAATACTGGTCTAGATGGACTTTTGCTCTGATCCAGTATGACTGTTCTTGTGTTTCTCTATTCAGACTGAGGCTTCTGAGCTGCACGTGGCACTTTAATGTGTCTCCTGTGGCTCTGTGCAGCATATGATATTAAAACACTGATTAATCAATCAATTTATCATGCTAATTTTAGCTGATTAAATAAATTGGCCAATTTGCTATGAGAATAATACATATAAAATTAGTAAATGAAACAATAACTTGTAAGTTGCTGCATTCATCAATCACATTTGTAATATTCATGTCCCACATTAAAAGGGACCAAACAGGAGAAAATAATTACTATACACAAAATACTAGCTTCCACCCCCTTAATCTTGGTGGGTTCTGTGCTTTCAGCCAGATTACTTGCCTCAGAGGCTCACTGCAGCCCTCAGTTGGGACACCAGCATGCTCTTTGTTGAGCTACTCATATCACTGGCCAACAAGGGGAAGGGGGTGCGGGGGGGGGGGGGGGGGGGGAGAGGAAACCAAATTTCTTAGTCTCTGCAGCTCCTCCCAGTGGTACAGAGTAGGACAAACCCTTGTACTAAAACCAGTCTCTTTAGTACTGAAATCGGGAGTTGGTGTGTAAGAGTATGGGGAGGGGAGGGGCGGGGAGGAGGAAACCTTGGCCTGCCCTCAACTCCAAATTCCAGCCAAGGGACCCTGTAATAGCAGCAATCTGTAATGTTTCTGGTAACAACTGAACAGCTACAAATCCCTGGGTCACTTCCCCAGTACCTTCCTTACCACAAGTTCTTCTCCTATAGCTGTTACACTTCCTTCTCCACCACATTTCCTCTCATCAGCTCCTTCCTCACACTCTGAGCAAAGAGAAGGGAAGCCTTAACTGGTTCTTAATTGGCCCCCAGGTGTTCTGATGAGTCTGGGTCCCTTGAGTCTGGAAGCCTCCTAACTGGTTCCAGGTGTTTTAATTGGCCTGCTTACTCTGATTCTAGCAGGTTCTTGGTGGTTCAGATAAGCCCTTGTTAGTCTCCCTGAGAACAGAGACCTATTTAATCTGGGGCTAATATATTTTCCCTCCACTACTCTCCTGTAAGGACTTTGAGGAGCAGTGGGCACTGTCCGGAGTTCTCTGCTCCATGTCCTCATCTGGCTCCCTCTGGCTGTGTGACTTCCACACCTGTCCCTGCTTTCCCTTTATTTGACCCCAGTAATCATTCAGTGTGCTGGGCTCTGTGGGTCCTCCCCATAGGCTGGGGGGAGGTCCTTTAGATGTGGGCAGGCCCACCCACCTCCCGGACTCCAATGGGACAACTCTTCTATAAGGATTTCAAGGGACAGTGGGCACTGTCCAGAGTTCTCTGCTCAGTGTTCCTACCTGGTCCCTTCAGTTAGTCCTTTGACCTCCACACTCATGCCTGTTTTCTCTTTATTTGTCCCCCAGAATCATTTGGTGTTTCGGGTTCTGTGGATCCTCCCCATAGGACTCCAATAGGACTACTCTCCTATTGCCCTCTGGCCTGACTCTGTCACAGGATGTATTATCTCTTGTCCAACAAATGAAAGCTCATTAACATCAGAAGAACCATTGTGGAATACCGGAAGACAACCTCTCTTCATAGAATATGAACACACTTATAGAATATGAAGAAAGGGTAGAGGAAAAGTGGTTGGGGTTTTTTTAAGAAGATGGTTCCTATGAAAATGTAGCACCATTGTCATGACACTTCCTGACGTTCTCCCTACTCCCCCTTACGCCCAGAAGTGGGTTGGAAGTGGGGCCACAGGAGGCAGCATAGTCCCCTTAGACAGCAGGAATTCACCTCCAGCAATCTCTAGCAGATTTAAGGCCATTTCATGCTGCTTATATGCTGTAAAGATCTTAGCAAAATTTGGAGAATCAGCCCTTATCTTTAAATGTCTGAGGATCTTGATAGATAGCAAAATACTCTATTAAACTAAAAACTTAAGTCCTTATTTGTTATATTATTTATGTTGTAATGGATAAGTTCATTGGAAACTTGTCAACTCTAGACCAGTATCCCACCTCTGGCCATATCCAACACCTAGGCTACGTCTACACTGCAAGCTTCTTGCGCAAGAACGGCCCTTCTTGCACAAAAATTTGCAGTGAGTCTACATTGCACGCGCATTCTTGCACAAGTATATTTACAGTAAGGCATTAGAACAGAGGGCTTCTTGCACAAGAATTATTCCTCTGCCCATGAGTAATAAGCCCTCTTGAGCAAGAGCTCTTGTGCAAGAAGGCAGTGTGGATGGGCAACAGGGTTTCTTGTGTAAGAAACCCCTATGGCTAAAATGGCCATCAGAGCTTTCTTGTGCAAAAGCACATAGCAGTGTGGATGCGCTCTTGTGCAAGACCTTTTGCACAAGAACTCTTGAGCAAAACAGTTCATGAGCAAAAAGCCTGCAGTGTAGACGTAGCCCTAGAGTTTGAGAGAGAAGTAAAAATACCCGACACTACATGCAGCTGGGTATGCAATGCTACAGAGGGTACAATTTCCTGATCCAAAGAGGAACACACTTTTCACACTGAAGCATCAGATTTCATTCCCCAATCCACAGTTTGCATAATTGCAAATATTGTTATCAGTTATAAATGTATACAGCCCTTCTTAAAATCTGGTAACTAAGCAAGCCAAATGCTTGCTAGCTACCCAGAAAACTGGGCTAGTTTCTTCTCATTCTATCAGGTGAAACTAGAAAACGCATACTCTCTCAATACTGTCTTCTGCCCTGATGCATATATAACTAAAAACATCTGCAGGTCACATCATGTGACCTCAAGGCCATAAAGACTTGATATGAAGGATCATCCTTTTATCCTTCATAATCTCTGTTCCCTTCCCCCTCAGATAAAGCTTTGCAGTCTGAAGCTTTTGAATAAGACAGCTTTATGCAGCAGGACTCCCACTGTAAAGGCAATGTGACACAACAAGACAGTGGGAGTAAAACAGAATATAATTTAAAGCCCTAAATTGCCATTGCACTCATTTCTCTATATGGGATTCAAATGGCATGTTGCAGTCTGATTGTTCCTTAATGCACATCAAATGTAGGTGCTATTCTACATTTAAACTAATTTCCTGCTTAAAAAACAATTAAGGGTCTACAATAGAACTTGGTTTTCATTTGCATCTGTTTCATCCAGATGATACAAGAGATAAATACTCGCTTTGACTGATTTATTTTATAAGAACATTATAGAACTTAGAAGGAAAATGATATATAATCAGGAAATCCATGATGTATACTCTTAATGTCCCCAGTTAAGAGCATAAAACCCAAGGACGTTGGGTTTTTTGAGCAGCTTATTCAAGGATTTCACTGGCTGCTAGCACATTTATTTTCAAGATAAGAACTACCATTTCCATTAAGCTTAAGGGGATGCGCATAAGTTATAGCATCAGCCACTGAACTTTGTGGGTTATTTTTCCAAATGAGAAATTTCACAGAGAATCCTTGTTTGCCCCAATGATATTGGAAGTGAATATTTTATATTAAAACTTTAAGAACCAAAAACTTAGGATTAGCAAAAATCATTGGAAACAATGTTTGTGTATGATCTATAGTAAGAAGGTTTATATAGTCCACCTATATACAAATAGGCCATTGCTATCACAGCAGCAGCAGTGGCTGGGAGCTCCAGACTCGTCTAATTCTCCCAGAGCTCAGTGTAATCACCCCCTTAATTCCCACGTGTCAGCAGCCCTGCTCTAGTGTGTCATCCACAAACTTTGTAAGTGTAGTCTTTAATTATATAAATTATATAATTAATTATATAAATCATTGAAAATCTCAAACAGAACCGAACCCCAAACTGATCCCTATAGAAACCCACTCATTATGCCATTCTAGCATGACAGTGAATCATTGATAACTAGTCTCTGGTATGGTTCTCCAACCAGTTATGCACCAACATTATGGTATCTCTATCTAGATTTTATTTCCCAAGGCTATGTCTAGACTGCAAGCCTCTTTTGAAAGAGGCTTTTTTGAAAGATACTTTTGAAAAAGCCTCTTTCGAAAAAGAGCATCTAGACTGCAAGCGGAACTTTCGAAAAAGCAAGCCGCTTTTTTGAAAGGCAGTCTGGATGTGGATGCTCTCTTTTGAAAAACCCCTGTTTGCATTCAAGAACGCCTTTTTTCGAAAGAGCACTTTCGAAAAAAGGTGTTTTTCCTCGTAAAATGAGGTTTATCACCGTCGAAAGAAAAGCCGCGTTCTTTCGATTTAATTTCGAAAGAACGCGGCTGCAGTCTAGACACAGGTGAAGTTTTTTCGGAAAAAGGCTACTTTTTCGGAAAAAACCCCTGAGTCTGGACACGGCCCTAGTGTGTTAATGAAACGGTCTAGAAAGACCATCTGAAGCCTTAGTAAAGTGTTATTTATCACTGTATTATCTTCTAGATGTTTGCGATCTAAACTATTTGCTCTATTATCTTTCCTGGTATGGAAGTTAAACTGACTGGTCTGGAAATCCTTGGGTTGTCCTAATTTCCCTTTTATAGGTGGACACTATATTTTCCCTTTTCTAATCTTCTGGAATTTCTCCAGTCTTTCATGAATTTCCAAAGATATTAAGTAATAGCTCAGACATCTCTTCTGTCATCTCCTTCAGTATTCTAGGATGCATTTCATCAGGCCCTGGTGACTTGAGGACTCCTGACTTGTCTAGGTAATTTTTAACTTGTTCTTTCACTATTTTAGCTTCTGATCCTATCTTATTTTCACTTGCATTCGCTATGTTTGGTGTCAAATCACAATCAAACTTCTTGGTTTAAAATCGAAACTAAGAAATCATTAAGCACTTCTGTTATGTCCATGTTTTCTGTTTTGTTTTTCCCCTTTTGATTAAATGGTCTTACCCTGTCCTCTAGGATCTCCTAGTTAAGCCAGGGTGGTCTCTTGCCATACGTCCTACCTTTTCTACACAGCTGAATAGTTTGCTCTTGCACCCTTAATAATAATTAATGGCTACTTAATGGTAGTGCTTGAAACAGATGGTTAATATACACTAGAAAATCTTTAGTGTACACCAGCAGGGAATCCTCAGGTTAATAAATGTTAGGTATGTTAAGCATACTCTAGAAATCACATGCTAATAGAGTACTAATCAATCATGTTCACCAGCCCTAAATCCAAATCTTCAGTTCATCGTAATAAAGCACCTAGCACAATGCTAGTGCTAAATAAATAGTACTCATTGAAGCTTTTTCTGAGATATGTAAGCCTATAAGGGACATAGCAGGAATCAAATAAAATCTGTGAATCAAAAGCAATAGTTGGACTCAACTATTAGTCTTTCCTTTCATTCGTGTGCATGCTTGCATGCATGCATGAGAATACACAGACATGTAGATACAGAGAGTACGCTTTTTAAATTTGCAGATGATACCAAGTTGGGAGGGGTTGCAAGTGCTTTGGAGGATAGGGTCATACTCCAAAATGATCTGGATAAACTAGAGAAATGCTCTGAGGTAAACAGGATGAAGTTTAATAAGGACAAATGCAAAGTACTCCACTTGGGAAGGAACCATCTGTTTCACACATACAGAATGGGAAGTGACTGTCTAGGAAAGAGTACTGCAGAAAAGGGATCTAGAAGTCCTAGTGCACCACAAGTTAAATATGAGTCAGCAGTGTGACTCATAAAAAACAGACATGATTCTGGGATGCATTAACAGGAGTGTTGTAAGTAAGACACAAGAAGTCATTCTTCCGGTCTACTCTTCACTGATTAGGCCTCAGTTGGAGTATTGTGTCCAGTCCTGGGCACCACATTTCAAGAAAGATGTGGAGAAATTGGAGAAGGTCCAGAAAAGAGCAACAAAAATGATTAAAGGTCTAGAGAACATGACCTATGAGGGAAGACTGAAAGAACTGTGCTTGTTTAGTTTAGAAAAGAGAAGATTGAAAGGGGACATGATAGCAGTTTTCAAGATTTTAAAAGGGTGGTAAAAGGAGGAGGGAGAAAAAATGTTCTCCTTGGCCACTAATAATAGCAAAAGAAGCAATGGGCTTAAATTACAGTAAGAGAGGTTTAGGTTGGACATTGGGAAAAACTTCCTAACTCTCAGAATGGTTAAATACTAGAATAAATTGCCTAGGGAGGTTGTGGAATCTCCACCACTGGAGATATGTAAGAGCAAGTTGGAGAAACATCTATCAGGGATGATTTAAATCAGGGTGGGCAATAAATTTTGACCAGGGGCCACTTCAGAAATTTTCGAAGTGGCTCCAGGCCACCACAGAAGGGTAGGGGCCTCAGGTGGAAGTGGCAGGGCCAGGATACTTCCATGCTTTCCCCACCACAAACCCTGATTGATCTGTGTGTGGGGAAGCACATGAAGTCTTTGCTCTCCCCCCACCCCCTGAGAGAACCACCAGTTGCTCTGAACTGCTGGCAGTTCCCTCCAGGTGCCTGTGCCCCTGGTAGTGGAGACTTTGAGCACTTCCGTCCCTCCCCCCCGCCCAGGTCAATCAGGGCCTGGGAGCAGGGGAGTACGTAAATTCTGCTCCCTGCCTTGAAAGGGAGCGCTGCGCTTTTAGTCACCCCCTAGCTGAGAAGCAACTGGAGGCTGACTCTAAGTTCCGAGCCCTTTGTAAGGTGGGAGGAGACTTTGCATGCTTCCCCTGCCACCAGGCCAATCAGGGCTTGGGGATCGGAGAGTGCATGAAGTCTCCTCCTGTCCTGCCCCTGTCCTACAAGGAGAATGCAGCACTCCTAAGCACCACGCAATCTTTACGAAGGCAGGGGCAGGAGACTTCATGCACTTCCCTCAGCCCCCAAACCCTGATTGGCCTGGGTGTAGGGGGGAGCGTGAAGTCTTTCACTTCCTTCCATATGGCACGCAGCACTTAGGCTGTATCTACACTACAGCGTTATTGCGAAATATTTAATTTCAAAATAGTTATTTTGAAATATCTTATTTCGAAATAATGCATCTACACACAAACTGCATTTTGAAATAGCTTTTTGCTATTTCAAAATAGCGCATCCACACTGATTGGATGCTAAATCACATTTAAGCCAGCCGGAACGGGTCAGAAGTTACCTTGTGGCCAGGGCGGCCAGCAGGGCACCCTGGGAAGGGCTGGGAGCCCCCTATTTCAAAATAAGTGTCTACACAGTGCTTATTTTGAAATAGCAGTTTTGAAATTGGTGCTATTCCTCGTGAAATGAGGTTTACCTAGTTCAAAGTAAGCCCTCTGCTATTTCAAATTAATTTTGAAATAGCAGTTGGCTTGTGTAGATGCTAGGAAAGTGATTTTGAAATAACTTTGCTGTGTAGACATACCCTTAGAGTCAACCAACATGGTTGACTCTAAGCGCTGCATGCCCCCCTGTCCTTAGGCCCTGATTGGCCTGGGGGTGGGGCAGCAGGACCTCTACAGCTCAGATCAGGCCCACAGAAGCCCTTTTGCACACCCCTGATCTAGATGGTGCTTGGTCCTGCCACAAGGATCTGTCTAGGTCCCTTCTGGTTCTGGTATTCTATGATTCTATTCATAGTTTTTAAAAAACACATTTACAAAGGGCATGTCTTTCCAAGGGCCTGGTATTTCAATCACTATCCATGACAAATGCATTGAACTGGCATGGAAAAACATCCCTTCTTCATATACAGAAGTTCCAGACTGAAAGTCTCCTGTGTGCTTTTAATGGAACTGATGAGTGAAAAATTAAAGAGAGCAATATTTAACTGCTTGCACATGCCATGCTTAGGATTCAGCAGCAGAACAGTGAAATGTAATGGTGAACAGCTCTGTAGGAGCTTTCATATGCATTCATAGGATTTTACAGATAAGAATATATTCTTAAAGTAGTGCAAAATTGTTAGAATGTACAAACAGCAACTGTTGTTGCTACCAATAGTCTTAATAAACTTAAAAAACAACAAATGCTCTGGTAGCACTTTATAGACTAGCAAAACATTTAGACAGTATCATTACTTTATAGACTAACAAAACATTTGACCATTTGATGTTTTTTAAGTTTATCCTGTACAGACTAATTCGGCTACCCCCGAATAGTCTTAATGTTTGTTTTGTGAGGTGGGAATTCCATTGGGAATTTGACTGAAATGCTTATAGAGATCATTTTCTTCCATTTGTCCACTTTGGCAATGTTTGAATCCCAGAAGAATGGGCTGCTGATGAAGTGGGACACCCTCATGATGCATTTAGTGAATTCTTATCTGATAGCACAATGGTTCAGAGATGACTGAATATATCTGGCTGATAGAAATGCAGAATCAAATGTTCTGGTTATCTCTGATTTGAGTGCAGTATTCATCTCATACCTCCATATGTTTTCTTTCATGTCAGTCTGAACTGGAAAATAGTGGAAATTATTTCTGCTCTTTTTTTAGTTACTTGGCCTTTAATATTTCTGCGCTAAGACTTATTTTGTCTATTTTGTTTTTATTTTTATATCTATGTACCTTTGAGTTTCATAGTAAATTTTTGTTTCTTTAAATTAATCAGTGAATCTTCTGGATGAAATAGATATGACATAACATTGAAATCACTGAATTTTTATTAATTGTCCTCACCAAGCTCCGGTTTGGGGAACCAAAGCTCATATTAGTCATAGTTATTCTTTGCTTATTGTCTTAATGTTCTTGTATGGCATTGTTCCATTTAGTTGCCATTTTTTAAGATTGTTGCACTGCAATCATCAGAGGAGAGATTGTTTATAATTATTCTGGAAGTCCAGAATGGTGATATGGATGTGGCTGTATGTGCTCCTTACACAAAGAGGAGACCCACGTAGAGCTGGAAGGCTACAGCTGTTTGGGTGTTTTAGGTCCAAACAATCTTATAAGGAACACCTAGAAATTTGTTTCAAGAGTGCTAGAAGACTTGTCATACAATCAAGGTTCTTTTCAGTCTTCCTACATCTAATTCAGAGACTAATCTTACAGAGGGATAGTGAAAAGGTTTTTGTTCGTGTATGTGGGGCCTGATTTATTATTATTTTATACCTTGTGTAGCCACACTCAGCAGTGCAAAGTGAAGGCTAAGTGGATTCAGGCCAACACAAGGTACAGGGCAAGAATGTATCAGACTTCTAATGCCTTGAGATATTAAGGGGATAGGAGCATTAAGAGTGTCTAAGAAATATAGATAAAAGACGGGCTTCAAAACTGTGCTCAGATAATCAAAATGAAGTATAGGAATCAAGAATAGAGGGATAGAAAACTATTTAAGTATTTTCATACAGCTTGTGCATTTAAAGAAATTCCACCTTCTCCCTGATCTGAGCATGATACTTTTTTGTAAAATTATATGTATATGTATGTATTGAAAAAGAAAAAAAAACCAACTGTTCATGATGGTGCATCATGAAACCCGTCTCAGATGAGAGAGAGAAAATGCTGGTGTGTAGCCAGTCATTTGCAATTTAGGGAAATTTTTTACAAGGGAAACTATTTAGAATGTAATATTTTTCTTAATAGATAGATTGTTTTACATTTTGAAGAGAGTAAACCAAAATATGCAGACATGAAGGCTATTGGCTGGATTATCTATTGGGGCTGGATTTTCAGGCAATGTACTTGGAATTTGCTCTTTGTTTCCTTCTTCCGTACTCTTAAAGTTCTGTTTAATCTCTGGTTATAGACTCTTTTCTCAAAATCGGTGTTTTTTATTGCTGTTCTTCAAAATGGAAGACCATTGGTCCTGCAAAATAGGACTTTAGACTAAGAATCAAGAGACTTGGGTCCTATCTCTTCCACTCACCTTGGGCAAGTCACTAACTTCACTGTTCCTTGATTTCTGATTATGTAACAGAGTGATGATGCTTACCCATCCTTTCCTCTCATCTTCTTAAAACCAAAGCTCCATCAACCTTCTGGCTGTTCTTTGCTTTGGTGAAAACTATATTTTGTATCCAGACTGATGGTAATGTAGTATCTCACCATCCTGGAAATAACAATGAAATATTGTTGTAACCCAGAGGCCCTGAGTTCACTGACAGGGGAAAGGGTTTGTAATTCATGCAGTAGAGGCACATGGTTTTAGCCCCTAATGTTGCAGGTTCAATCCCTCCAGCTGATGACCAGAGTCTGTTGGGTTTATATTGTCACAGCCATTAAAAAAAATCAACAGTTAATACCATAAGTAAGCAAATGAACTGAAGGACTGAAGTAATTTATTCTACGTATGAGTATATCTGTGATTACTATGTGTTGATGGTTGGCAAATGATGACTTTGATGGAGATTAATGCACTACTAATTTTGTAACTGTCATGAAATGGACAGATCAAGAGTCTGATGTTCTGTCGTGATCTGGTACAATGCTGGTAGTCATGTTTGGCGATTGAAGCAGGGAAAACAAGGACTAAATGGACAGAGATTGAATTCTCCTTTCACCGTACGGGCTGTTCTAAATGAAAAAATATTAATATGTTTGGACGTAGTTGTAAAAAACTGATTTAGCTGATGTGACATTCTGACATTGAGGTCAACATAAAGCAGGGCACGTCATGTTCCAGCCAACTGTGATTAAACGCTGAGGACCTCACATTTTAATCATGACAAGCTGACATGAAGTTAAGCACAATTTGTCCTGGGCCATGCTGTTGTCAAAAATCATGGATTCAACACTAATTCAGCTAAATCCACAATCATCTTTAAATGTGACAACATTTTATAAACCATTATAGATTGGCATCTACAAATGAATAATGAAGCACTCTAATGGAGGTGTGGAAACTGACTTCTCTGACTGTGTGTCTGGCATGCGGACTGCAGTTTTCAGTGGTTGTGATCTATTATCATCCCCTTCCATAAGAAGTAAAATTGATTGAAAAAACAGAAGGTTTTCTTGGTTTGATTAGTTTTTAAGCATATTGAATAAGTACTAGTCATCTATACATACAAAGAACTTTAACTTATACATTCAAAGAAATCATTAAATTTCTCTTTTGTAGTTTTGGATAAGTCCCAAAGCAACAATGGTTTAATTTTAGCTTTTAGTGAACAGATTGCTGCTCAAAATTGGTGATCTGAGGTACAATCAAATCCACCTGCATCCCTGGTATTCACAGGGATGTTTACAATCAAAGAATTGATTGTTGCATGGTGGAGTAAACAATGACACCAAGTGGTCAGAAGGCTTCAATGCACATTTATAATCTCTGGATTTCTTCTGAATAAAATTTTTTATGACTTAAACATATAAAATGTTTTGTAGTACTGTCAAAAAACTGGCACTTGAGTTTTCTTTGGGGAAAATGTTGAAATGGGCTTTTGAAATGCAGCATAAAAGGGAGATGTTTCAACTTGGTGCTAGGAATGAAGTTGGCCAGTTTCGTCAAGAATACTTACAGCTCTAAAACTAAATTTAGTTTCAAGAGTGCTAGTAAGTCAGTCATGCTGTACCAGTATAGTATGGTCAGATGGCAGGTATTTTTCTTGACTTCAAAGATATCTTGAATGAAGATGGTTTTGTTTCCCCTTCCCTGTCCAAAAAAGTGAAGCCACTTAGGAGGTTAGAAAATAAAATGAAAATGAAAATGAAAAATGAAGCCTCCATTGTAAGGAAAAATGTGTTATCCAAGCCTGACTGAAACCAAGACAAAAATCAGGGAGGTTCAATGAAATCAGGGAGGTTAGATGTAAGTTTGGATCTTGTCCTCTGGATCTAAGCTTGTGTTTTCTTCCTATCACTTTCCAAGTGCATCCTAAAGTACTGAAAATTCTAATGCCAAAGATGACAGAGATGGCAAGCTACTCGTGTCATCTGCTCCTGCCATGTGATCATGTGGCAGATAATTTTATTAATAATGAAATACTGAAATTATTGGAATAAAATGGTCAATAAAAAGTTGTTGTATTCTTAGTGTCTTATTTTATTCTTTCACTCCTGGGTTATGTAGTAAGAATATGTCTACACAGCAGGGCAAGGTCAAATTGAGCTACACAGCTTCAGCTACATCAACTGCGTAGCTTAAGTTGAAATAGTTTAATTCAGCTTTTGCCGCTGTCTAGACAGCAGAAAGTTGAAGGAAAAACACCCTTACTCCTTGTGAAATGAGAGTTACCATGAGTTGGAATAAGAAGTCCTCCAGCTTGACATTATTTTGAAATAAAGGCTTGTAGTGTAGATGCACACTGTGTTATTTAGGAATAGCATCAGTTATTCCAAAATAACAAAGCTGTGTAGTCATACCCTCTGGGTATTTCTAGAGTATAAGCCTCTTTCAAAAGAGGCTTTTTCAAAAGAATCTTTCGAAAAAGCCTCTTTCAAAAGAGAGCGTCTAGACAACAAGCAAATGTTTTGAAAAAGCAAGCAGCTTTTTCGAAAGAGTCTAGATGCTCTCTTTCGAAAAAGCAGTTTGCATTCAATAGCACCTTTTTTGAAAGAGTACTTTTGAAAAAAGGTGTTATTCCTCGTAAAATGAAGTTTACAGCGATTGAAAAAACTGCCGCGTTCTTTTGATTACTTTTGATTACTACATGGCTGTAGTCTAGACACAGGTGAAGTTTTTTTGAAAAAAGGCTACTTTTTTCAAAAAAAACCCTGTAGTTTAGACACACCCGGTATGTAGCCTGACCTAATTAATGGTGTACTAAGGCCCAACAGATTTCACAGATCAAAGGTGGCTATGACAAACTGGCAACTTTTTTTTTATAGAGTAGTATGAATTTTAACAGAGATACATGCAGATTTCATTTTTTTGTTAGTTTGCTGAAAGTCTTTATACACTGGTAACTGGCATAGCCAGCTAAAGAGATTATTAAAGGTGACCATTCTACAGATATTTTCATGTTTTTGTTAGCAGTCATTTTTATCTTCATGAAACTTGTATAAAGATATGTTGAAGTGTGTTAGTAATTGTAGATCTAAAAAATGGAGAAGAATGAAATAAGAGCAGTGATCAAGTATCTCCAAATAATGAAATCTCTTCAATCAATGTAAGTAATCCACCTTCCTGAGAGTTGGTATCTAGATTAATGGAAGAATTCTTCCATTGACCTAGAACTCTCCACAGGGTGACTTTCACTAGTTAAACTATGCCACTCAGGGATGTGGATTTTCCATCACCTTGACCAACATAGTTAAACCAACTCAATTCTCTAGGGTAGACCAGACCAGGTTTTTCATGACCACTGTTTAAACCAGGCTCTGGGCTTGTACAACCGTATTCATGCTAAGACCAAATCAATTACATGGTTTTTATCTTTTTATTATCTTTATGGGTGGAAGATCAGAAATTTCTCACCAGACTCCAAGGCTACGTCTAGACTGGCCCCTTGTCCGGAAGAGGCATGCTAATTTCTAACTTTGGAATAGGGAAATCCGCGGGGGATTTAAATATCCCCCGCGGGATTTAAATAAACATGGCCACCGCTTTTTTTCCGGCTTGGGGAAAAGCCGGAAAAGAGCGTCCAGACTGGCGCGATCCTCCGGAATAAAGCCCTTTTCCGGAGGATCTCTTATTCCTACCTGAAATAAAGGGTTTTATTCCGGAGGATCGCGCCAGTCTGGACGCTCTTTTCCGGCTTTTCCCCAAGCTGGAAAAAAAGCGACGGCCATGTTTATTTAAATCCCGCGGGGGATATTTAAATCCCCCACGGATTTCCCTATTCCAAAGTTAGAAATTAGCATGCCTCTTCCGGACAAGGGGCCACTCTAGACGTAGCCCAAGACTTAGAACTAATGTGTTTGCATCTCTCTTTCACTACTAGTTCCCTAGGGGTATGTCTACACTACCACCCTAGTCGTAACTAGGGTGGTAATGTAGGCAACCGGAGTTGCAAATGAAGCCCGGGATTTGAATTTCCCGGGCTTCATTTGCATCTTGACGGGCGCCGCCATTTTTAAATGTCCGCTAGTGCAGACTCCGTGCCGTGCGGCTACACGCGGCACGGAGTAGGTAGTTCGGACTAGGCTTCCTAGTTTCACGAGGAGTAATGGTAGTTCGGACTAGGAAGCACTAGCGGACATTTAAAAATGGCGGCGCCCGGCAAGATGCAAATGAAGCCTGGGAAATTCAAATCCCAGGCTTCATTTGCAACTCCGGTTGCCTACATTACCACCCTAGTTCGAACTAGGGTGGTAGTGTAGACATACCCTCGGTTATTTGTTCTAGGGCCAGAGCTTTCTAATTCTTCCAGCTAAAGTTAAAAGAAAACTTTAGATAAAAGTCCTCCCCCCAAATGAAGCCAATGAGACCTTCAGGAGACCAGGATTTCACTCTTAGAGCTTATTTATCATGTACAATGATTTTCTATGCCATATATGGCAACTTGTTTTGCAGTAGCCATTTCACTTGCAGTGAAAATGAGGCAAACAAGTTCTTGAATTCACATCATAGTCTTTGTTTGCCTCTGCTGTTTTTGTTGTCTTGTTTTCCAAATTGCACATGAAATGACTAAATTTCAAAGGGCAGGCTTTTCACATAAAATGGAAGATGAACCAAACTGTCAGCTCTGGTCAGTAAAACATGGGAGTGTGGGCTGAAACTTCCCCTCTTCCCCCACCACACACACACAGCTACTGTAATGGTCACAGCAGCTGTCTCTTCATGTGGTACTCATAAGATGCTGTATAGAATGCTTCTGAAAGAACAGCACTTAGGAACAAGTCATCTGTAAAAGAGCCCTTATTTCCCTCCAGAATTTGCTTTAGGGACCTATGAAACCTACTGCTGTTAGAGCTGTCACCCCCACTTACCTTCGTCAACATTTTGGAGAGATAGCTGTTGAGAGCTTCATTGTTTGTATTGGGACTCTCCTCTGAGATCAAGCAGGATAGTGATTTAATTAAGGTAGCACCGTTATGTTTTGAGCAAAAGCATTGCACTTAGAAGGTCTTGCTAAATGAATAGCAAATGTCTCAGGATTGTATGTGTGAGCACACAACACAGTATGCTTTTAGAAAAGACCAAATACAATGGTAGTAGCAGTTAGTTTGCTTCAGTCGTCATGGCTGAGGACGTTGGGGAGATTCCCAAATCTGCACCATTCTTTGTGGGTGATGAATCTGAGGAATTGTCCCAGATTGAAGTGTCATTAGAGGAGGTTTTGGAACAAATAGAAAAACTTAATGTTAACAAATCTCCGGGACCGGATGGCATTCATCCAAGGGTTCTAAAAGAACTCAAATGGGAAATTGCTGAGCTATTATCTGTGGTTTGAAACCTATCCCTTAAATCAGCTTCAGTACCTAATGACTGGAAGGTAGCCAATGTGACACCAATATTTAAAAAGGGCTCTAGAAGCAATCTGGGCAATTACAGACCGGTAAGTCTAACTTCAGTACCGGGCAAATTAGTCGAAACAATAGTAAAGAATAAAATAGTGAAGCATGTAGAAGAACATAATTTGTTGGACAAAAGTCAACACTGAAACAAGGAGTAACGGTAGTTCTGAGTAGGAAGCCTAGTCCGAACTACCTACTCCGTGCCGCGTGTAGCCGCGCAGCACGGAGTCCGCACTAGCGGACATTTAAAAATGGTGGTGCCCATCAAGATGCAAATGAAGCCCGGGAAATTCAAATCCCGGGCTTCATTTGCAACTCCGGTTGCCTACATTACCACCCTAGTTCCAACTAGGGTGGTAGTGTAGACATACCCTTAGAGTTCTTTGAAGGGGTTAACAAACATGCGGGCCAAGGGGATCCAGTAGATATAGTATACTTAGATTTTCAGAAAGCCTTTGACAAAGTCCCTCACCAAAGGCTCTCGTGTAAATTACATGGCCATGGGATAAGAGGGAAGGTCCTTTCTTGGATTGAGAACTGGTTAAAAGACAGGAAACAAAGGGTAGGAATAAATGGTAAATTTTCAGAATGGAGAGGGGTAACTAGTGGTGTCCCCCAAGGGTCAGTCCTGGGACCAATCCTTTTCAACTTATTCATAAATGATCTGGAGGAAGGGGTAAGCAGTGAGGTGGTAAAGTTTGCAGATGATGCCAAACTGTTTAGGATAGTCAAGACAGAAGCAGACTGTGAGGGACTCCAAGAAGATCTCACCAAACTGAGTGATTGGGCAACAAAATGGCAAATGAAATTTAATGTGGATAAGTGTAAAGTAATGCACATTGGGAAAAATAACCCCAACTATACGTACAGTATGATGGGGGCTAATTTGGCTACGTCAATTCAGGAAAGAGATCTTGGAGTTATCGTGGACAGTTCTCTGAAAACTTCAACACAGTGTGCAGCAGTGGTCAAAAAGGCAGATAGGATGCTAGGAATTATTAAGAAAGGGATAGAAAATAAGACCCAGAATCTCTTTCTGCCCCTGTATAAAACTGGTACGTCCACATCTTGAATACTGTGTACAAATGTGGTCTCCTTACCTCAAAAAAGATATTTTGGCCTTGGAAATAGTTCAGAAAAGAGCAACTAGAATGATTAGGGGTTTGGAACGAGTCCCATATGAGGAGAGGTTAAAGTGACTGGGACTTTTCAGTTTAGAAAACAGGAGACTGAGGAGGGATATGATAGAGGTATATAAAATCATGAGTGGTGTGGAGAGGGTGCATAAAGAAAAGTTATTTATTAGTTCCCTAAATAGAAGAACTAGAGGACACCAAATGAAATTAATGGGTAGCAGGTTTAAAACTAATAAAAGAAAGTTCTTCTTCACACATTGTGTAGTCAACCTGTGGAACTCCTTGCCAGAGGAGGCTGTGAAGGCTAGGACTATAATAGAGTTTAAAGAGAAGCTAGATAATTTCATGGAGGTTAGGTCCATAAAAGGCTATTAGCCAGGGGATAAAATGGTGTTGTTGGCCTCTGTTTGTCAGAGGCTGGAGAGGGATGGCAGGAGACAAATCGCTTGATCATTATCTTCGGTCCACCCTCTCTGGGGCACCTGGTGCTGGCCACTGTCAGCAGACAGGGTACTGGGCTAGATGGACCTTTGGTGTGATCCAGTACGGCCGTTCTTTCTTAGTTAGTTAGTTAGTTAGTTAGTTAGTTAGTTTTATAACAAACACAAACAAATATGCTTCCTGATCTAGGGTTTTGGTCTGTGTTCATGGAGTTAGGCATATTCTGAAATACTACAGTATTTACTGTCTATGTGGATCTTGCACCTTAGTTTTGTTTTGTGTTTTATGTTTACATTTTTCTAAATCAAGCTACCTTAGATATTAAATGATCCTTGACAAAACATGTAACACTGGAGAATATAGTCATAGGGGGTGGACAGTTGGCTAACAGCTGCACAACTGGAGAATATAGTCATAGGGGGTGGACAGTTGGCTAACAGAGTTCATCTTATTCCAAGTATAGGATGCAGTCTCCTAATAATGCAAGCATCAAATGTTAAACTGATGGCATACCTGATCCTAGGCACAAAAAAGTGACAATAGCAGCTTGAAACTCAACACAGTGTCACACAGTTGACCATTCTCAGCTCATAGATATATTTACATGGTAAAATGATATTAGCAATGCAATGTAAGATACAACCCCCAAACAATGGGATATATACTTCCTCCCTTCTTCCTGTCCCTAGTTCACACCAATATTATTGCATGTATGTATTTGAGAGCAGATGTTATCAACCTGTTGGAGTTATTGTCATGGCAAGTTGTGGTGGCCAAAATATAATTGGGTTAAAAACATGGAAATGGCGGAGATGCTCAATGACTTCTTTGTTTCGGTCTTCACCGAGAAGTCTGGAGGTGTGCCTAACGTAGTGAATACAAGCAGAGAGAGGGTAGGTTTAGAAGATAGGATTCACAAAGAACAAGTTAAAAGTCACTTAGGAAAGTTAGATGTCAGCAAGTCACCAGGTCCTGATGAAATGCATCCCAGGATACTCAAGGAGCTGATAGAGGAGGTATCTGAGCCTTTAGCTATGATCTTTGAAAAATCATGGCAGACAGGGGAGATTCCAGAAGACTGGAAAAGGGCAAATATTGTGCCCATCTATAAAAAGGGGAATAAGAACAACCCAGGAAACTACAGACCGGTCAGTTTAACGTCTGTCCCAGGGAAGATAATGGAGCAGGTAATTAAGGAAATCATATGCAAACACTTGGAAGGTAATAAAGTGATAGGGAATAGCCAGCATGGGTTTGTGAAGAACAAGTCATGCCAAACTAATCTGATAGCTTTCTTTGATAAGATAACGAGCCTTGTGGATAAGGGAGAGGCGGTGGATGTCATATACCTAGACTTTAGTAAGGCATTTGATACGGTCTCGCATGATATTCTTATTGATAAACTAGGCAAATATAACTTAGATAGGGCCACGATAAGGTGGGTGCATAATTGGCTGGATAACCGTAGTCAGAGAGTTGTTGTTAATGGTTCTAAATCCTGCTGGAAAGGGATAACAAGTGGAGTTCCTCAAGGGTCTGTTTTGGGACCCGTACTGTTCAATATCTTCATCAATGATGTAGATATTGGGATAGAGAGTACGCTTATTAAGTTTGCGGATGATACCAAACTGGGTGGGGTTGCGACTTCTTTGGAGGATAGGGACATAATTCAAAATGACCTTAGCAAGTTAGAGAAATGGTCAGAGGTAAACAGGATGAGGTTTAATAAAGAGAAATGCAAAGTGCTCCACTTAGGAAGGAACAATCAGTTCCATACATACAAGATGGGAAGCTACTGTCTAGGAAGGAGCATGGCAGAAAGGGATCTAGGGGTCATAGTGGACCACAAGTTGAATATGAGTCAACAGTGTGATGCTGTTGCAAAAAAAGCAAATATGATTCTAGGTTGTATCAACAGGTGTGTTGTAAGCAAAACTCGTGAAGTCATTCTGCCGCTCTACTCTGCACTAGTTAGGCCTCAGCTGGAGTACTGTGTCCAGTTCTGAGCGCCACATTTCAAGAAAGATGTGGAGAAATTGGAAAGGGTACAGAGAAGAGCAACAAGAATGATTAAAGGTCTAGAGAACATGACCTATGACGCCAGGCTTCATGAACTGGGCTTGTTTAGTTTGGAAAAAAGAAGATTAAGGGGGGACATGATAGCGGTTTTCAAATATCTAAAAGGGTGTCACAAGGAGGAAGGAGAAAATTTGTTCCTCTTGGTTTCTGAGGACAGGACAAGGAGTAATGGGCTTAAAGTGCAGCAGGGGAGGTTTAGATTGGACATTAGGAAAAAATTCCTAACTGTCAGGGTGGTCAAATATTGGAATAAATTGCCAAGGGAGGTGGTGGAATCTCCCTCTCTGGAGATATTTAAGAACAGGTTAGATAGACATCTGTCAGGGATGGTGTAGGTGGAGCTTGGTCCTGCCTTGAGGGCGGGGGGCTGGACTCGATGACCTCTTGAGGTCCCTTCCAGTCCTATTATTCTATGATTCTATGATTCTATGATATTATTTCTACCAATCGGGGTGAAACTCATGCTTGCTCTGGAAACTTCACCTTGGTTGAGACGTGAATTGGAGCACTACCACTAGCACAGTCTTAATGAATGTCCAGATGTGAACACTGCTTCCTTGGCCCACTACTAAACTAAAGAGAATCTTCTGCTTGCTAAATCTAAGCATTAAGGTAAGACGGATCTAAAATTTTACACAAACTAAGCATACCTACAAACTAAGCATATTCAAACTGTCTACCATATACAGGTTGCACCTGCCAAATTTGGGATTCTCTGGTCTGGCAACATCCGTGGTCTGGCATGACCATGCATGTTCCTGGATGAGAGAGCCCCGGAGCAGGGGACCAACAGCTAGGAACCCAGCACAGCCCAGCAAGTCTGGTAGCAGTGGGGCTGCAGCAGCTTGGGCAGCGGAAGTGCTGGGGCAGCCTGGGCAGTGGCCGAGAGCGATCAAGGCTGCCTGCTACTCAGCAGTGGGGCTGGGACCATGGCAGACTGGGAGGGGAAATCTTTCTGGGACCACATGAGTGGTGGTGGTGGCAGGGTCACAGTATCCTGGGAAGTAATGACGGGGCCAAGGCTGTGGCCACAGCAGCCCAAATACGGAAGCTGGGCCGGGGCTTTGGCAGCCCAGCAGAAGAAGCATAGCCAGGCCCACGTGTCACCTGACGGTCGAGCTGGGGTTGGGGCTGGCTAACAGGCAGCCTGGCCAGGCCAAAGGAGCCGGAATCAGGGAGGGACAGCGGGCTGACGGGCTGGTGTCAGGGGCCTCCCATTGTCAGGCAAATTCCCTCACCCAGGACCGGTCAGGTCCCCAGGGTGCTGGACCAGGGAGGTCCAACCTGTAGTACAAAAAGTGTCTATTCATCTTGTCTTACAGAGGCAAATAAATCACATTTGTTCCTCTGGGAGTTATACACACACACACAAAGGGAAGCCAGACTCCATTTGTTTTGCTTCCGTACCATGGAGAAAAATTGCAGTCATGTCCTTTGCCTTTATAATTCCTCAGCATGAACTGATTGTTCCTTCATGTGTGGGAGGTTGTTTTCCATAGTTCTTGAATAATAGCTGTGATTGCCACAAAGCGTGCACATCTATAACTATTTTAGGAAAATAAAATCCTGGATTTTGTTTTCAATAAATATTTCATTAAACACCATAATTATATCTGCCAGCATTAAAGTGTCCCAAGAAGTAAAAGCCCTGTTTCTTTAACATGTTTTTTTAAAGAACATAAATTTGAGCTGCAACACACTGGAAAAAATTCTTCATGGTGATCAAAAACTGTCTACAGAAAACAAAAAGGCCTCCAAGTGCACTGAGCACAAGAAGACAATGAATGAAGTCAATGGAGAAATCTTTAAGGAAAACAAATAAAAGTATTTTAAAATGCTGTTTTGGTCTGGGCTTTCAAAAGTTTTTTCTTTATAACTGCTCATGTTCTTGGGGGTGGGAGGAACAACTTATCTCTCATAATTAATTAGATCACTATCAATCAGCATTCCATTCCCAGTGTAGTGAGCATTTTTACATTTTTAATGATGCAAACCTCATGCCAAATAGCAAAACAAATTTGTCATTGGACTTATGAGGTCAGTTCAGGCTACATTAACTTCTTTGGCAGCTCATGAACTACTTGGAAGGCTACCTTCTATGCTGAGAGAGGATATCTGATACACCGTTCCTTTGCTGATATTGCTCAAGTTGTTCCCTTCCCAAACAGAGGCTTCTGAGGTCCACAATAGACTATCCAATCATTGAGAGAGAAGCCCAAACTGAAAATCTGACTTTAAAAAAAATAAAAAATACATGTTTAAATATAATTCTATTTTGCAAAAAGATATTTCTTCCAAAGTAGAATGAAAATAAATTTCAAAACATTGAAAGCTGTTGCAAAACAGAATTGCTATTCTTCCATCACCTCTACTCAAAATATTTGTTTAGATCTTTCAATTCCACTTAATTATTAAAACACAATATAACACTAAAATGTAAAAATTGAAAGCTTTCAAATAAAATTTTGAAACCTCTGAATTTCTGCTTTGATGGGAATTCTGTTTTTCCTCAGCTCTGCCATCAAAGTTTTGGGGAGACTGAAAACTGGAATTTTGTTTCATGCCCAAATGTCAGCTTCATACAGCTCTCACAGATCCCATTTTAAAGCAAGAGTTAAAGATTAATTTCCTTTGGGAGATTACTTCAATCCATTAGTACACTGAAAAACAGAAGACTGAACTCAGAAGGAGTTGCATATGGTGAGAGAGAAAATCACTTAGGCCAGGACTACACTAGACCTGGAAGATCAGCTTAAGGTATGCAACTCTAGCTAGGTAAAATATATAGCTGTAGTTGGTTACCTTAATAAGAGCTTGGTGCCATCCCACTATGGGAGGCTAATGGATGCAAACGCTCCTATCCATTTTCCTTATGCCTGCAACTGTGAGGAGTACAAATGCTGGCTGGACCTGATAAATCAAATGTAGTATAGACCTGATAAATCAAGTGCCAAAATGTAGATTTCCAGAGCGGTGAGTAAAACATGCCCTTAGAAATTTCTCTATAATTCCTCCCTGTGTAGCATCTATTCATTAATATTTAGCAGATGCAGTGCATGATTGATCATTCAAATCTCTTACATCCTGTATTTATTAAAAGTAGAGGAAACAGCAGCTCTGGTTTCCCTAATTTCTTGAACCCAAACTTGGAGACACCACCCCTGTAGATGAAAGGATAACTTAATTGGCTTGACTTACTCAATGCTTGGCAATTTCAGCTGGAAAAGTCAACAAGAACATCAATTGATGCCAGGCTTGGTGGTGAGTTTGGATATGACCTGTGTCTGGAAGGAAACTGACTGGGTCCACCAACTAAGCAGCAATCCAGTGGTATCTATGTTTAATGATTACTGACATGCGCAAGATTAGAACAGGGGTACATATACACTGCAACACTATTTCGAAATACTAGCTCTATTCCGAAATTACTTAGTTCGCGTCTACACAGCAGGCAGTTATTTCAAAATAGTGTCAAACAACTGTCAAACTAGAGGACTTCTTACTCTGACTCCTGCAACCCTCATTGTATGAGGAATAAGGGATGTCAGAGGATGAGTGCTCTATTTTGAAATAAGCTATGCAATTGACGTAGCTCAATTTGTGTAGCTTATTTCAAGTTAAGCCCTGAAGTGTAGAAGCACCCCCAGGCAACCTACAATAGAGAGGCTGTACATCCCATTTGTAACCTGGTAGGCCGTCAGAAGTGTGGCCCTTTAAGTCCCTGTATTGTGACTCAGTAATCAAGAAATCTTATTATTCATCTTATCTGAAATGAAGTGCCTTCCATCTGCATTAATTTTGCTGTTTTGAAATTAAAAGAGAGAAGGGATAATTAACAAGCCCCTGTTTGTGATGATTTAAAGCTATTTTGATCAATGTAAATAATGGACCATTTCAAGTTGATTTGTCACCTCTTGGCCTAAGGCAAACAGCATAAAGAGTTCAGGAGCTTTTTTCAAAGGAATTTAGAAAGGTTTATTTGACATGGTTTTATTCCTAAGGTGAAATTCTTGTTTTATTTAAATCAGTTGGAGTTTTGGTATTGATAATGATGCCAGGAATTCACCCCTACACAACAGGACTAAAGTCAAATTAAGCTACACTACTTCAGCTAAGTCAATTGCATAGCTTAAGTTGAAATAGCTTAACTCGGCTTTTGATGTTGTTTACACAGCAGGAAATCGAAGGAAGAACACTCTTCCTTCAACTTTCCTTAGTCCTCATGAAATGAGGGCTACCATAAGTCAGAGTAAAAAGTCATCCAGCTCAACATGATTTTGAAATAAAGTCTTGTATTGTAGATGTGCAATATGCTATCTCTGCAACTTTAGTTCCATTTTAACTCCCATGAAATTCTTGGTGTCTGTTTCTCTTCAGATAAATGTAAACTTCAATCACTGAGTTATTACTGAAAGAACATATGTTCATATTAACATTAGGTAGACAGCAATAGCTATTAGCATGTGGGGTGTTACAGATGTAGCCAGTGCAATTTTAAACCAAACACAGCTGGAGAAAAGTAAAGGAGCTCTCATGAGTTGGTAATGCTATCATTTCACAGTTGACTTATCTGAGCCTATGCTAGAAAATTTAAGAAAAATGAAACATTTGTCAGATTCTGAATGCATTCAGAAAGCTGAAAGCAACTGTTTAATCTACATTTTTCCTAAATCCACTCTTGGCCAAACTCAGTGGTGCCATTTAATAATGGGAAAACACTAAAATTAATTTTGGAGACTCATCTCAAATTAATTGCATGTGGTGCCTAACTCCTTTCTGGCTCTGTACCTCTTGCATAGAATATACACTTTAAAAATATGTTTTAATCAATCATACACAAAAATAATTTTAATATCCTAAGATAAAACCGTTTTTAAAACACATAGTATAAGACACAATATTAAAAATAAAGGGAAATTGAGTGAATGAATCTTTCTCTTTTGGGGCAGAGTATTAGATACTGAAGTGTTAATACTCTAGCCTATAAGCCTGAAAATCTGTCTTTTGTTTGCAGAGCATAAGGTCATAATATAGGTGAGATAACCACTCCAAGTTTTCCTTCAAAAACTTTTTATACATTTTTTTTCTTTTAAGAATTCTCAACAGGTTAAGAACAAAAAGTCATCTGAAAGTTGACTAACCAAAACAGAGTTGTTAGTATATGGGTTTCTCAGTATAAAACTTTGTCACCACAAAGCAAGATCAAGTATGTGTCTCTTTTATTCTGGGATGTATAACTCTGCTCTCATATAACTGTTTAGAGTGTTGATGGCTGCTAATGCTGATATTTCCGTCTGAAATTTAAACCATCGTTTGTATATCCTACTAGACTGCTTTTGAGAGTGTTCTGAAAATAAATGTTAAAAGTGTAGAGAACAACAAAATATACTCCATCTTCTGTTCCACTCAGCAAAGGCTGAGATGGGAGAAGTACCTTCCCATGACACTGTTCCTAGCCTTGGGCCATCCAGATAATCATATTTCAAACCAATTAGAGTTTCATTATCATTTTTGACAATTCAAATATATTTATTTCATACCCTCTGTATTAAAGCACATTTTCTTTGAAGAAATCAATAACATGTATTTTTGAAAGTATTGTATTTTCTTTGTATTTCAATTTTTCCTGGATTATAACTCACATTTGT
The DNA here is from genome assembly GCF_052426305.1 of Pelodiscus sinensis. Classification (NCBI taxonomy): domain Eukaryota; kingdom Metazoa; phylum Chordata; order Testudines; family Trionychidae; genus Pelodiscus; species Pelodiscus sinensis. Next base: position 222,792,522 of record NC_143052.1, read on the forward strand.
AACTAAGAAAAAGGCAAAAAATAAATAGAATGACACAAAGTTGGATCTGATTTAGTGTCAATTTCTCATTGAATATTAATCCAAATTTGAGAATGAATAGAAATGACCTAATCACTTCTCTGTGATTATAAGAACACTGAAGTATTTGTTTAAATTGATTTATGAGCCTTATTTTACTCTGATAGTTGCAGCTAGGAACATTGACAATAATAGTTATTATTGGGAGATGTTCCATTGTGTTAATGCTTTGACAATCCCAGGGCCTTGACATAAGTCTGATTCTCTGGAGACTCAAAAGCCATTATTGGAAAGTGAATGAGGTCATTTCATCTGTATCTGAAGCATCTGTGGTGAGCAGCTAGCTTTCAAACACAACACATTCACTTGACCTAATATTGTATGAATTTTCCTTTGAGGAAACTTTGTTTGACTCATTTTTTATTACATTCCCTCCACTCAGATTTAAAATAAAGAGACAGATGCATGAGAGAAAAACAACTCAAATATGAAAGGGTGCTCTCCAATTCAGGAAAGATGGCAGGGGCATAGCTAATATTGATTCAAAGGTAACATTTTTCAATGTCTGACGGGAATAGAGATTGATTTGAAAATCCTTGGATCTAATGGCTGTGGAGAATTATGTGTTTGTTGAGAACTACAAAAAGGTAGCAGATCCAATCAAACAAACTGAGATGGCCCCATTGTTCTTGTTACTGACTGTGTGTAGCAACAAGCAAACCTAATATTCTAATCTGCCCACACGCAGTTACGGTAACTACATGCTCTAGTTGAGTAACTGTATATTGAAATGTCCATTTACTCACCTACCTGGCCATCTGCATACATATTTACCTGGTTTGTAAGTGATAATAGTGCAACTGTGCAGTCCTCACACATTTTCAAGTGGGCTATTGTGGAAAGAGAATTTAGAAAAAAGAAAACATGCTACATTCACATAATTGAATATTCAAATTATAAACTGACAGTATAATTTAGAAGGCAATGGTGCCAAATTGAAGTCTATTGCAACTACAGTTAGAAATTATATGAAAACAGTATGCATTTCTGAGTCAATGAACAAACTGATAGATAAATTACAACAATAAGAGGCTAGATGATGAGTTATGATCTTATAACATACTTTGGGCCAGATTCCTCTTTGAGTTCTCAACAACACTGATGTCAGCAGAGGTACTCATACTTTACATTAGAGTAAATAAGAGCATCTTGCCATCTGCAGCACAGATTGAGAAAAGCTTATAGTGGTTCAAAATTAAGAGGGAACTAGATCATTCAAGAAAAATGTTCTATCTAGACCTGTAACTTAAAGTGAAACATGAATTTGTATTGCCAGTTTACCTTTCTCAAGATGCTCTCTTTGCTGTTACCCATTTTGGCTAAATGGATTCACCAGATTAGGTGAACTTAAATGTTGAAGAAACTATGTGGGAAGATATTTGGAGGTTGTAATCATACTGTAAATTATGTGTATTTTATCTGAATTTCATTTTAATTTTCTAGAAGGATGAATGATACAACTCAGACTACAAGCAAGAAGGGAGTATTTCAGTGAATAATTTCAGTTAAAGAAGAGCAGCCCTGCTGTCAAAGACAGATATGGCACTAACCTCAAGTCCAATCTTAATAGTTGCTATGCTATGCTATGAAATGCTATGCTAAACAGTGAACAACCAGGCATCCTGTCACAATCTAATTTAGTTGTATGTTTGATAGACACATGGGGATAATGTAGCAGGCTAAACATTTCATGCTTATGTACATGCGAGGACTTGTCCATTAGCAGAACACATTCCTCTTTGTCATCACCAACATAAGCCACAACAAATTTTTCCCTCATTTAATGCATTATAGTAAGATAGTTAGGGGGATATTGGGGATAGGAGTGAATGAATAAATAGATGGGTGGTTGTATGGTGATGAAGAATAAGACAGGTGTCTGTGTGCAAAGACTGACAAATAGGGAAGAGACCGAGGGGACAATTTTAGAAGAATATGAGGTAAAATAGAGAACATAGAAAATAATTCTCCCATGAGATTGAGGATGGGGAATAAAGAAAGACAAAAATAGAGAAGAAGAGACTAAGGACTAGTCTCCACTATACGGTGGATTGACACTGCAGTGATTGATCCACTGGTAGTCAATTTATTGTTTCTGCTTAGACTCAATAAAATGACTTCCAATTGCTCTCCCATCAACTCCAGTACTACAGCAGGATGAGAAGAGCAGGTGGAGTCGACTGGATAGCTGCCAACCTGACTGCATGGAAGAAACAATGGTAAATAGATCTAAGAATGTCAACTTCACCTATACTATTTGTGAAGCCAAAGGTGCGTATCTCAGATTGATGCGGGGAGGGCATGTAGTGTGGACCAATCCTAAGATAAATTGGGGTGAAGATGAGAAATATATAAAAGGAGAAAATACCTCAAGTGAGGAAATGAAAAAGAAAAAAAAAGATGGATAGATTAAAGAAATGGGAAGATCAAAATCTGGGAAAATGTTATAAACAACAATGTTAATGTTGAGGAAAGTTTGCTAGAGTACATATGACACAAACACATATCATCAATAGCAAGACAGAAGCAGATAAGTTGTTGAAAACTACAGCTAGAATCAATATGAAAGTGGAGGTGTGGCCTGTGCCTAGTGGAAGAGAAGTAGTTGAGGATAAGAACAGGAGCATAAATGTCACATCATGTGACTTACTCATTATATCCTTGCATTTTACAGTCTGAATGGTTGGAATATGCAGTCTGATAGCCTTAATTCAAAGTCAACAATGTTTTATTGTTTATGGTGGGAATATGTATTATAGACACACAGTACAAATGGTTCATAGTAGATTAATAGACTTTTATGGGCCATTCAAAATATATGATCCTGACTATATTCTCTTACTAATCCAGGCTTCGGATTGCAAGTTTGGGACCTCAATAGAAATGGTTGGGAAAGTGGGAGTGGGAGATGCCAGACTCAAGTGGGAGGAAAAGTGAATCAAGGGAACACCTGACTAGAAGAAAATGCCTGTTGGAGGAAAGGCAGGAAAAGTTGCTAACACCCTGGGGTAGGGAAATAACTGATTGATAAGACTCCAATTAGTCTTAATCCACCTCTGTATTTAAAGGAAAGGCTGTTTTTTTAAGTGTCAGTTTGTTCTGAAATGTGATTTACTATATTATGCACTAAGGAATGCAAATTTTATTTCAGCATGAATGTGACATTGTTTTAGACTTTTGGAACAAAGGAATGAAAAAGAGCCAGTGAACCATATTGTTCATGATAGCTTGGGAATAGATGTTTAAAAGATTCAGAGGGGTAGCCGTGTAAGTGGGTTGTACCCACGAAATCTCATGATCCCATCTACATTTTTTGTTAGTCTCTGAGGTGCTGCAAGACTATTTGCTATTTTTAAGTTTTTTGAGAATAGATGTCTATTATATAGGTAAAAAGCTCAAGGTTCTGGGATCCCACTACTTTGTCTACGTGAAATAAAAATATAAAGGCAGTCTTAAGCAGCAGCACTGCTTTACATAAGAGAAAAACAATAATATTTCCTCAGGTTTAGGTTTGTGATTATACAACAGAAAGCGTTATGCTCAAGGTTATTTCTTTTTAAATTGATGTAAGATGCAATTCAGCAAGCAACCAGGCCCTCCAATGAGAGCTGAATTGCAAATAATGAAGAATCATGTTGTAGGTTTTGTATAGTATAAAAATCTTACACAAGACAAATTTTTTTCTACATTCCTCTCTGTCTGTCTGTCTCTCTTTAATTTCCATTACAAGAAACTTCATTTTGACATCATGCACTGATTTGGAAAATGGGACTTATTGCAGAATGTCTTGTAGAATTATACAGGCATAAGCACTGGAATCTCATTATGTGAGTGTAAGTAAACAATCATCTCAGGGCTTAATATGTTTGATCTGTGCCATGAATGTTACAGAGTATTGAGATTTAACTGATATCAGTGACTCTGAACATTGTACTTCTTTTCTCTGCCCAGTTACCTGTAGACTCAAGATTTTTTACTCCAAAGTCAAAAGTCAGTCTTTTTATTTTTTTACAGGAAAAATCCAGATATTTCTATTACTTTCCACTGAAGATTCACCCTCTCTAAAAGTTTTAAAATAGGAATTAATTAGATTTTTTTAGGCCTCCTCGAGATTAGGTTGGATTTAATTTAAAGTCTTGAAATATGGAAATATACAGTGATTAAGAAAATACATAATGCTCATATCTTGAAACACGCTTCTCAAAATATTATCTATTAAAATATAACACTTTCAGACAACTTACAATATGTTTTTGCACTTGCACAAAGTCTAGTACAGAACAGCCACCACTTTAGTGGATCCCAGCACCAGAGCTCATTGCCATGTCAGCTTGCTAAGTTTTCTACTTTTCATAAAAGATTTTTGAAAAGGAATCTAAAATGGCAGCTATAGTTTGATTACAGGATGGTACAGGTCTCTGTTACCAGGGTTTTCATACCAAAATAAACCATGTAACAGATTTCATCAGTCTGATTTCAGAACTCAACAGAGACCTGTCAGAGAGGATGTGTTCAGCAACATGAGGACTGTGGAGAGAGGGAATGAAACTGTAATGAGGGTGTGAGTGAGGCTGTGAAGTTTGGGGAATGCATGGCAGCAGTTGGTTGCAGGGTGTTATTGGTGTTTGAAAAGAAGACAGGAGTTTTCAGGGACACTGGAGGGGTAAACTCAAAAGTTCTGAATAAATATTGAACGGCTATCAGCATCTTGTTCTGTGTGTGCAAATCAAACCTCCCAACATTTTAAAATAATAGATCAACTAATCCTATGCCAGGCTGGCTGCTGCCTTTGGAAGTTTACTCTTTGGATCTGTTTTCCTTGCCCTTGCAAGGAAAGCTTTCTAGCCTTCTGCTTGGCTGACATGATCTGGCAGCAATTTAGCTACTGTAAATTACAGGGCTTCTGAGGGCTTGCTGCTCTCAGGCTTGGTTGTTTCTTCCCAGTATTTCTCTGGTGTCACTTGGCTGTCTAAAACTAATGCCTTTTGTTCTCCCACTTAAGTGGCCCATAGGTATCTAGAGTCAAATCCAGAGTCCATATTTAAAAAAAATATTTTAATCCAAGTGAAAATCACTGAATATTATTTATTTGTAGAGCTCCAAACTCTAAAGAAACAGTCACTTGTGAAACGGACAGGTAACTGATGAAGAGGATGTAGATTACTCTAGTCTGAAGTAGTTAGTTACTATTTAAGAATATTTGAAGGTGTCATAATTAATCCCACTTCATGCTGAGTATTGTGGTATTTTTTAAATAGTTGTAGTGTGTTCTACATGCCATGAGCTCAGAAGTAGGTGCTGTAAGTGGTCCACTAAATACTACAGGCTTTCCTGCAAAGGAGGAATTTCTATTAGGGCTGATGCAAAAGTAGGCATTTTCCATTGCACAAATATTAAAGATGTGGGGAATTTCCAAATTAACTACCTAGAGGGAATACAAAATGGGACAGGAGAAATAAGGTTGGCTGCTATTATATTTACTGAGTTATAAAAAAAATAAACAGATAATACAGAAGCAGAATTGAAATGTAAGAAATGTAGGTACAAATTTAGGCAAATCAATTAGTTCTCATTTTAATGTAGTGTCCAAGCAACATTTTCCCCATGCACTAAGACAACAGAAATGTCATATGAGCTTCTAGACAATGGGGTTTCTGAAACATGTGGGGCTGAAATTGAGGCTACGTCTAAACTGCTGCTTTTTGGGGGGAAAAGGTATGCAAATTGTGCTTCACAATTTGCGTACCTTTTTCCGATTTTTTTTTGGAAGAGGCTTTTCCAAAGTTTGGCCCGTGTACACTACATAAAGTGAGGAATATAGGGCTTCTGAAAGAGGCTATGTCTACACTATGGGGGAACACGTCTGCTCTTCTGCTTTTTTTTTTTTTTTTTTTTTTTTTTTTTTTTGAGGAAGAATAGATGTTCTCTTTTGGAAGCCCTATCTTCCTCCTCCCATGAGGAAGAAGGGCTCTTCCGAAAGTTCTGCCTTCAGCCCCAGCTCTACTGGTGAGGAAGCCGTGACTATCCCTGTTGGAATCGCAAGTAAATCATATGCTTGAATTATTAACTTGACAAAATATAAAAATTCAAAATTAAGATGAAAAAGTAGTTACCATGCTAGGATTCCTATATTAGTAAGATGTACTAAAAGCATGAGTTTAATATTATCACCTGAAATTTTCTAAAATAAGCCTAGTATTGTATATAAAATATGGAACTCTTAAAAATTTGGGTCAAAATATGGTAGCCTTAAAAACTTACTAATATGGTACAGCAGAATTCTCTTCTTACAAGTTCGTATACCTTGCTTATCACCTTGCTTATAAACAGTATCTGAGCACCTTTCAGTGTTTTATTTAATGATATGTTTAGTGCCTATCATGTATGATCCATTCCTTCTCTCATCTGCTTCTTGTAGCAGCTAGTTCACGAACCCACAAGGGGAGAGGCACTATTAACTATGGTTTGTAACCTGTCCGTTAAACCGGATTCTGTACCTAATGACTGGAAGACAGCTAATGTAACACCAATATTTAAAAAGGGCTTTAGAGGTGATCCCGGCAATTACAGACTGGTAAGTATAACATCAGTACCGGTCAAATTAGTTGAAACAATAGTAAAGAATAAAATTGTCAGACATGTAGAAGAACATAATTTGTTGGGAAAAAGTCAACATGGTTTCTATAAAGGGAAATCATGTCTTACTAATCTATTAGGATATGTCTACACTACAGAGCTATTTCAAATTAACTTATTTCGAATTAGTTAATTCAAATTAAGCTAATTTGAAATAACGCATCTAGACACAAAAACTAATTTGAAATAGCATTTTTCTTATTCGAAATAGCTCGTCCACATTGAGTGGACCCTGAATCAAAGGTAAGGCTGGCCGGCATCAGGGTCGGACTTAGTGTGTGTGGGGCTGCTGCCTCAAGCTATCCGAGGTCTGTGCTTAAAGGGACCCTACCCCCCATCCTGGACAGACAGTTCTCAGGTTTCTCTGCATGCTGATCTACCTTTCTGAGGGACAGCAAAGCATTTGTGTCTCAGAGTGCTCTGCTTGCCCTCACTTGGGACACCACGGCACTCTGCAACATGGAACCAGACCTGCCCCTGGGGACTGTGCTACATCTCATGGACACGTTGCCAGCAGCCTGGCTGCACTGTCTGCAGGCTGCCATCCAGGAGGACCATCGAGGGGCTGTCAGGATCCAGTGGGCCCTGCGGGAGAACTTCCACCCTGAGGAGCGCTAAGTCTCCCCGGTCTGCTCCACTGGGGGCTTGTGCCCCATTCCTCCCTCTCGTCCTTCCACTTACCCTTCCCTAGCTCCCACTTCCTGATGTCAAATAAAATATACGTATTTTCAAAAATAGAAACTGTCTTTATTTAACACAACTGGGGGCGGGGGGATGAACCTCTGGGGACACTGGGGAAAGGAGGTGGGAGAGGGCAGGAAAGAGGATGGGCGAGGGGAGGGGGAAAACTGGGAGGAGAGAGCTGGAAGGGGAAAGAAGGGGGAGGGGAAGTTCAGCACTCAGGGTTGGGGGTCTCGCAGGGCCAACTGTCTCCCAGCACTGGGGGGGGAGGGGACCTCGGCATCCCCAGGGTGATGGGGAGGAGGGTGCTGAGGTTCAGGTGGGGAGTGTGAAGATTGAGGAGGAGGGTGTGCAGGTTGAGGAGGGAGAGGTGGGAGGGGGAGAAAGAGTGGGAGGAGGGGCGGGAGCTGGGGGAGCAGCTTATTTTAAGAGGAATAAGGGATCTTTTGGAAAAGGCTTTATTTTCCAAAAGATCCCCGTTTGGACTGGCGCTTTTTTCCGGCAAAGCTCCGAGCCGGAAAAAGCAGCAGCCATGTTTATGCAAATGAAGCAGGGGAGATTTAAATCCCCACTTCATTTACAATTGTGATGTGTCTAATTTGCATCCCTTTTATGGAAAAGGGATGCAGTCTAGACACAGCCTAAATGTAAGGGCATCAGAATTCGAGGCTTAAAGTAAATAGGAAGTTATTCCTGTTAAATTGTATTCCCTATGTACAAAGGCTTCAGTTCAGTAGGATTAAGCACGTGACTAATTTTAAGTATATGAATAGTCCTATTGATTTCAATGGACCTATTTGTGTGCTTAGTTTTGCACATGTTAAGTACTTTGTTATACTGTGTCCAGGGGTGCAAATCTAAGATTAAACCAAAAGGAAATGTTTGGGACCTGTCAATCAAACTGGCAAATTATTGCACAGGTTCTACGTGGCTTGGAAAACCTTAGTGTTAATGGAAGTAAAAGGAGTCATGTAATTCTCTTCAAAGAGTCTAAACCATTCTCAAATTAGGAGAGAACATGATTTGTATAGCATACACTATGCTATATTACAAATCAAGCAATGACCCGTTTAAGAAGCTGCACCCAAGATAAAGATTCCCCTTTAGTACAAAATTAGCAGCTGAAGAGCCAAGTACATGAGTAAGCATTAAAAATTGGAGCTTTGTTTATTCAAGCACATCATTACAACATACACAATGCTGACTGCAGAAAATTGAAGTGCTCCTGCAGAGTGGGAGCAGGAAATTCAGTTTTCCACTCTCCAACCGCAGGGATGTGTCATTGTTCTGTATCGGCACTCATGTTTGAATCATCTGGGTAGGAGGCTAACGAAAAACAAAGGTCGATTATCAGTAATCTTAAAATGCAATGGATGAAAGAATGACAAATTAGAGAGAGACAGTTGGAGGTTCTTTGTATCATTCTTGGCTAAGAATTTGATCATCTAGACAAGTTATGAAAGGAAAACAAAATATTTTCCTGCCAATGTTAAACTGTTTGAAAGCATCAAGAGACTAAATACTAGACATACTTAAGGAAATAATTGAACCCTGATTAAGTTTGGATGGATGATTCAGAAGCTTAGTGCTGGAACAGGCATATCTTATTAGAATATATCATTTTAATATAAATCATACTCCCACATTTTGATTTAGATTTCAGAACAGTTTAGGGAAAGCATATAGCGATGTGGTGGATAATAATGCTGTACAGATTTCTATAATTTCCTCATGCTCTGCATGAGACAAGGCATTTTGCAAAAGAATTACTGGCAATAAGACAACATTATTGGTGGATCACAAAGCCTGCTGCTTTAGAGAAAAGCATAACATATTATATGGACATAGGCAAAATGATCTTTTTCTGATTGTGCTACATAACCCAGTTCAACAAAATTTTCAGAGGCACAGATTTCCTAAACAGTTTTCTTAAGGAGCTACTAATTAATTATTTGAGTGAAGGAATACTATTTAATATGCATAATTATATAAACACATACCTGATGTTTATAATGGTATGATTCCAATATTATTATGATCACTATTACGAAGTGGCTGCAGTGTGCTAGATGCTCCCTGAACAAATAGAAAGATCCATGACACAATGAAACACTCCACAGAGATATAGTAAAATATTAAGACTGAGGATAATTTAGTGTGTGTGTGTGTGTTTGTTTTTCAAAAGCTTCAGAGGGGTAGACAAGTTAGTCTGTAACAGGAAAAACTTAAAAAACAACAAATAGTCTGGTAGCACTTTAAAGACTAACAAAATATGTAGATGGTATCATGAGCTTCTGAAGAAATGTGCCCACGGAAGCTCATGATACATATTTTGTTAGCCTTTAAAGTGCTACCAGACTATTTGATGATTTTTAAGGGTTTTTGTTTTGTTTTGTTTTGTTTTTCAGTGAGCTCTAATGTGGAAGAAAACAGAAAAGTCATTCTTAAGACCACCACCCCCTCACACAAAGCTATCTTAACTCTTGCTTCATTTGGGGAAAAAAATCATGACAGATTATTACATTGATTATAGCTACCTCTTCCTTTGTATGTAGTGCTTTCATAAACAGACTGTGCAGGAACTGGCATTTCCTTTTGCAGGAAATTTTATAATTTTTGAAATCTGTTTTAATTCCGAATCAAGGAATTTAGAAATTCACTGTGAAAATAATCTTTGAATACATTTTGTTTTGTATTAATCATTTCAACTTCAATTTAAAAAAAATAAACTAAACTAAAAGAAATTTTTAAAATTAAGTCACTTGAAACAGAATATCAAAATATTCCATCACAGAACCATCAAAACAAAATAGTTCAAAACATATCAAAGTGCTTTTATTTTCAATTATTTTCCAAATGAAATTTTATTAAATATATCCATTTCTATGGGAAGTTTATTTTGATGAAACACTATTTTTCTCATGAAAAAAAGCAAAAAACAAATAATCTATAAGCACCAAAGACTGGATAGTCAAAAGAGGCAGATAAGAACCATTGGTAGGCAAATAGAGAGGAAGAGTACTAACACCAGATACTATACAGACATAGAGCCATTGGCACCTTCATTGTTTCGTAGGTTGATAATGTCCCAGCCATCCTGTATCTTTATTTAAACCATTTGCATGAGTATCAAACTTGTGAATGAATTTTAGTTCCAGTCCTTCCCTGTGTATTTGGCTTGTGGAATTGGTCTGTAACAAGCCATCTGTTAACGAATGCCCAGGCAGACTGAAGTGTTCCCCAACAGGTTTCTGTATGTTCCCTTTACTGATATCTGATTTATGTCTATTAATTCTTTCCTGTAGGGACTGTCCATTTTGTCCAATATATAATGCAGTGGGGCAGTGCTGGCATTTGATGGCATAGATTACATTCCTGGATGTGGAGTTAAATGAACCTCTGATTTGGTGGCTTATGTGGGTGGCTCCAGTAATGAATTCACTTGTATAAATATGTGGGCAGAGTTGGCACTGGGGCTGATTGCAGGAGTGGGTTGCTGAATGTTTATGATGTAGCTATGTAGCATGGTTACTGGAGAGAATTTGTTTTAGATTGGGGGGTTGTCTGTAAGTGAGAATAGGCCTTTCCCCCAAGGCCGCTGAGAATACGGGGTCATTTTCCAAAATAGGTTGTAGATTTTGGATAATGTGTTGGAGGGGGTTAAGTTGTGGACTGTAGGTAATGACAAGTGGAATTCTGTTATTTTCTCGTTTGGGTCTGTCTTGAAGTAATTCATGTCTGGGTACTTTTTTGGCTCTGTCAATCTATTTTTTCACTTCTCCAGGTGAGTATTTCAGTTTTAGGAATGCGCTATTTAGATCCTATAAGTGCTTGTTTCTGTCTACGGGATTGGAGCAAATCCGGTTGAATCTTAGGGCTTGGCTATATACAACAGATTGAGAAACGTGTCTAGGATGGAAGCTGGAGGCATGAAGGTAAGTGTAGCGGTCGGTGGGTTTCCGATATAGGGTGGTGGAAATTTGACCATTATTTAATTGTACTGTAGTGTCCAGGGAGTGGATTTCCTGTGTGGACTGGTCCAGGCTGAGGTTGGTGGTGAGGTGGAATTTGTTGAAATCCTTGTGAAATTCTTCAAGAGTCTCTTTTCAGTGGGTCCATGTGATGATGTCATCAATGTAGCGTAAGTAAAGTAAATGTGCTAGGGGGTGGGAGCTGAGGAAACATTATTCAAGGTCAGCCACAAAGATGTTAGAATATTGTGGTGCCATGCTGGTGCCCATGGCTATACCACTGACTTGAAAATACAAATTGTCTCCGAAACAGAAGTAGTTGTGGGTGAGGACAAAGTTGCAGAGCTCTGTAATCAGGTGTGCAGTGCTGTTATCGGGGATGGTGTTCCTGATGGCATGTAATCTGTCTTCATGTGGAATGTTGGTGTAAAGGGCTTCTATGTCCATAGTGGCCAGGATGGTAGATTATTGATGTTTCAAAGTTTCCTCAGGAAGTCAGTGGTGTCATGGAGGTAGCTAGAAGTGCTGGTAGCATAGGGTCTGAGGAAGGAGTCGATATAGCCAGATAATCCTATTGTAAATGTGCACCTGTTACACAACATCAACATTGCTATTTTTACCACACTAGCTTGGGAGGAGCTAATACTTTTCTGTTTACCCATATTGAGAGCTGGATGTTCAATTGTAAGGTAGATATATCCACTAACATCACCAGAAGTTTTTCCACTGACTTAATGAACCCAGGATTTCATCATAAAGTAAATACCAGAGAACAATCTAATGACTGGACATGAGTAAAATGAAAAAAAAAGTAAAAATCCTTGAAAATGTTAACCAAAATAAAAATTTTATTTGTTTGCCCTCAAGTTACATGCCTATGTTCAAATTAAGGTAGCCAGTATGGAACACACTAACTTGCAGCCAATAGGACTGCTAATGTGCTTAAACTCACATTTATGCTTAAAATACATTCAGGACTGAACTAATGCCCGGAATACAGGCAGTACCCGGGTTACATACAAGATAGGGACTGTAGGTTTGTTCTTAAGTTGAATCTGTATGTAAGTCGGAACTGGCGTCCAGATTCAGCCGCTGCTGAAACAGACCAGCAGCTGACTACAGGAAGCCCGAGGCAGAGTTGCTCTGCCCCGGGCTTCCTGGAATCAGCCGCTGATCAGTTTCAACAGGCTGAATCTGGACGTCAGTTCCAACTTACATACAGATTCAACTTAAGAATCCCAGGTGTCCTCAAGTCAGCTGCTGCTGAAACTGATCAGCAGCTGATTCCAGGAAGCCCAGGGCAGAGCAACTCTGCCTCGGGCTTCCTGTAGTCAGCGCTGGTCAGTTTCAGCAGTGGCTGACTTGGGGACGCCTGGGGCAGAGCAGCTGGGGTGCTGCCAGGTTGCTCCAGTAGCGCCGCTCCTCGGCGCTACTGGACCAACCCAGCAGCATCCCAGCTGCTCTGCCCCAGGCGTCCTGATTCAGCCGCTGCTGAAACTGACCAGCAGCGGCTGAATCAGGATGCCTAGGGCAGAGCAGCTGGGGTGCTGCCGGGTTGGTCCAGTAGCGCCCAGAGCGGCTCTACAGGACCAACCAGCAGCGCCCCAGCTGCTCTACCACAGGCATCCGGAGAAAAGCCTGGTCTGCTGGGGGGGGCATACTAGCTGCGCCCCCCCCCCCCCCCAAGCAGACCAGGGAAACGTGGGCAGCGGACTGAGACGCACCGCGGTCCTGCCGCCTGGGTCCTCCGCGGCTTTGCTCCGCGTCTCCCTGGTCTGCTGGAGACCAGCAGACCAGGGAGAAGGGGAGCAAAGCCTCTGAGGACGCTGGCAGCGGGACAGCCGCGGCGCGTCTGGGCTGTACCGCTGCCCGCTTGTCCCGTGGCTTTGCTCCGCATTTTCCTGGTCTGCTGGTCTCCTGGAGACCAAAGCCGCGGAGTACGCGGGCAGCGGGACAGCCCAGACGCGCCGCGGCTGTCCCGCTGCCGGCGTCCTCAGAGGCTTTGCTTCCCGTCTCCCTGGTCTACTGGTCTCCAGCAGACCAGCAGACCAGGGAGACGTGGCTCAAAGCCCGTTCGTAACTGTGGATCCCACGTAAGTCGGATCCGCGTAACTTGGGGACTGCCTGTACATACTTAGGAATAATTTGCTTGAGTTTCAGAGGTGCTGAATACCGACAATGTTAATTGACTCCAATAAAGGTTGGGAATTCCCCAGGATTGGCCTATATACAAAACACAGGCCAGTTTCTGTATCTACAAGCACATTTTGTTCCCATTATGCTCAAACTAAGTTACTGAAATATTTAAAAGGTTTACACACAAAAATGTCTATTCAAATACTAAATGTAATACAAAAAAGCCCTCATTTTTCTTCAATAATTTTTTTCAGTACAATTCAATTGACATTTAGTTCCAATTTACATGTTCTGTATTATACATTAATAATGTAACTTTATTGGAATAATACAACTTTCTCAGAAGATGGAGGCAGCATTCTTGTTTCCAGATGATAAATTAGATTATGAACTCTCCTTTAGATCCAGTCTGGAAAACAGAGCATTTTCAATGCTGTTTTTGGTTATGTTCAATTCGGAATTGAAACATAACTAGAAAGGCTATGCCAATTCTTCACGATATGTAATTGTTTACTTGCTATAAGACTGTTCCTTATCCTTTGCCGATTTTGTGTCTTTTATACTCTGAACCCTCCAAGGAAGAGATTGTCCTTTATTTGTTTGTATGTCTAGAACAATGGAGCCTTAATCCTAATTGGGCTCCTTGGTCCCTTGCATAGTATAAATGTTTACTACTAATAAAACAATTATTTTTATGTATAGCATTTCTCCCTTTATCACTGTTTTATTCAATAGAGAGTTGGTGTGCCCCAGGAGCTCTTTCCAGTAAGAGTGATCAACCTTTATCCTCAGACCTGGTGGGTCTCCAAAGCTACCCCCTATTCTGCCTAGGCTCCATTAGTAGTAAAAGTACTTCAGTGGTGCAGGGTCAGGCCCCATAGATACATATGAAAATCCCCAAGTGCCACATTTCCTAATGTGTCTTCCGGTCCCATTTATACAGTTCCCCTCATTTACCCTCATTTACCTGAGAGTAAATGAAATATGTATCAGCTCTCCCACCACTGGTAGCCATAAACCCAAAAGTGCTGAGAAGGGAAAGAATGTAATTTGTGGCTGCTCAGACAACCATTATTAGAGTCATCATCTCAGACTGGGTCTAGCTCTACCAGCTTCCCAATTGTCCCTCAGCACTGGCTCTGCTCCTTCACCATGAGTCTGATGTCATGCTGGTATTTGGTAAGTTTGGATGTGAATCATCAATGAAAATCGAAAAGTACTTATTTAATGTAAAAAAATTAAAAGTGTCTGCTTAAAGTCAGTAGAAGCTTTTGTGTGCTTGGCATTTTTGAACGTCAAACCTCTTATTTAAGTGCTTGTAGATAGGCTAAGGAAACTAGTTTTAGGCACCCTCTTTAAAATAATCTTGGCTTTAAGCTAATCTCCAAATTTTCAGCATTCTGTTTTCCAGCATCAATTTACTTCATCGTTTTGAAAAGACTTTCAGTTTGAAGCATGTCTGATAGACCATTAGAAAACACATCACTTGACAATACCTGGAAAATGATGTGGAACATTAAACTAAGCCAATCAAGGGTGTATTTCTAGCTACGATATGAACTTTTAGGAGGCATTTTATTCATACCTTTTTAAATTTGTTTAATTCTGATTTTATTATATTTATTGTTTACTAAACCTGGAGCCTAAAACAGTCCAATATAATCCACCATGCACAGAAAAGCTTTAAAAAAAAGAGGAACAAGTCAAATAACAGTGGGATCTTGATCTGAACTTTCTAATCATCCAAGGAGGTTGAATCTAGGGTTTTGTTAAGTCCATTAGGTGCTCTTGGCCATTGTCATGAATTCATAGTGAGTTTTGTGATATGTACTTTTCTTAAAGATGCAGCTCTTGAACGAAAGAAGAATTCAGCCCATTGTCTATGAACCATGGGGATGTCCTTTACATAGATAGGTTAGGGAATATCTACTCAGAGCAGCAATGCTCATTATGGGTGTGTAATTTCTAAAGCACCCTACTGTGTTGGTCACAGAGTGATCAGTATAGACACTTCTGGGGTGTCCTAGAAGGTCCTTAGTGCTCTTTAATGTAGTACTCTATGTTAAAGTCCATTAATACCTTTTTAGTGTGTTCCATCTATGTCTGTATGGACCAATTGGTACACAACACCTAAGTTCTCTTTAGAAATCACATCCTTGTTGCTGTTCCCTGTAAGCAATCCCTAGGTAACAGCAAGCCTGAATTCTCAGAAGTAACCTTTGATTTGGGATGCCTCTGTTTCCTGTAGCTAGCAAAACAGATCTGTCACTCCGTGGAGCATCCAAAATTAACGTATCGTGTTATCTGATTAAAATATGACCCTATAAATCATTATTGCTATTGTTGTTATGTAATTGAAACAAATCTTATGCAAAGTATGTCAAGTAAGGTGTCAGTAGAAAGGTTATGATATTGCTGAATACAATTATGCTATTTGTATGCATGTATCATTTTTGTATTTGAAGTTATAGGTATTGGCTCTATACCTGTTTTTCAAATATGTTGGCTCTTGTGGTAATGTCCAGGAGATACTTAGCCTGAACATCTTGAAAGGACTATTCAAATTGAGTGACTCATAAAAAGAACATTTAACTTACAATGGAAGATGCCCATCTACACTGAATGGATTTTCTGTTCTGTTTGGAGTATAGGTAATGGCCTAAGTACACGGAATCTTGCATGAACATATGACTTGTCCATGTGATTCCAAAAACCATCTTATTACTGTAATTTGCCGCACTGAGAACAATGGGTTTTCCGCCACATGAAAGAAGCTAAAAAAGGCCTTGGGAACCCTTGACTTTTGCTCCTTTCCTGTTCCAGCCTGTTTTCCTGCTCAAACTTCCATCTACACTATAATCTTATACCAATGGGAGCATTATAACTAAGGAACTGAGGACCATCCAATGATTCAGAAGCAACCAGAGAATTGGCTTAAGCCAGCAGTTTATTCCATCAGTGCTACAATTCGGAACCAAGAAGTTTGCAATTATTGTATGTATTTTATTCCTTCAACCAATTTTAACTCTCACTTTTCATTTTCTTTTTTTTAATCTTTATAAATAACCCTTTAGAATTTAGGTGCTAAAGGATTAACAGCAGCATAATTATTGTGTAAAATCTGAGGGTATGTCTGCACTATGGTACTTTTTTGAATTAACTTAATTCAAAATAGTTAATTTGAATTAACCTAATTCGAAATAACACATCTACACACAAAACCTATTTCGAACTAGCATTTTGCTATTTTGAAATAGCATGTCCACACTGAGTGGACCCTGAACCAAAGTTAAGGTTGGCTGGAACCAGTGCCGGCAGGGCATCAGGTTAGGACTTAGTGTGTGGGGCTGCTCCCTGAGGCTAACTGACTTCTGTGCTTAAAGGGACTCTACCCCTATCCCGGACAGACAGTTCTCAGGGTTCCCCGCTTGCTTGTCTAACTCGATGAAGAACAGCAAAACAGTGCTGTCTTGGAGTGTCTTGAGTGCCCGCACTCGGGACACCACAGCACTTGGCCACATGGAGCCAGAGCTGACCCTGGGCACGCTGGTGCATCTCATGGGGTCATTGCCATCAGCCCGGATGCACTTGCTGCAGGCTGCCATCCGGAGGGTCCACCGGGCGGCTGTCAGGATCCACGAGGCCCAGAGGGAGAGCGTCCACCCCGAGAAGCCCTCAGAGCCTCCCCGGTCCTCCCAACCGGGGGTTCATGCCCCATTCCTCCCTCACGTCCTTCCACTTTCTCCTCCCTAACCCCCCTTCCTGATGTCAAATAAAAGACATGTATGTTCAAAAATAGAAACTGGGTTTATTGAACAAAACTGGGGGGGGCGGGATGGACCTCTGGGGAGACTGGGAATAGGTGGGAGAGGGGAAGGGGAAACCTAGGAGGAGGGAGCTGGAAAGGGGAAGCAAGGGGGAGAGGAAGCTCAGGGTTGGGGGTCTCGTCAGAACAATTTGACTTTCATGCTAAGTTGCTTCTGGGTTCGCATGTGGCCTTTGGTGGCCTGCCACAGATGGCCACATTCCTCCGTCTAGTGTGGAGATCCTGGATGTTGGGGGCATCCCCCCCAAACCTTAATAAAGTCCATGATCTCCACCCTGGACCAGGAAGGCTCCTGGGAACTGGAAGACTGCTCCTCGGGAGCGGTGCAGAGCTAGCTACCAGTGGCTTTCTGGCTCATGTTTTGAGGCCACTGGGTCAGAGGGCCCAGTGGCCACTGCTGGTTCTGGGCTAGCAGGCTTGGAGCTGGCACAGGCACTGTGGCCAGTATCTACCCCTTTAATGGCTCCGGGGCTGGGGGAGAGGAGAGTAAGCTTTCCTGGTTGTACCCAGAGTTGCCACCAGGGATCCCTGGGAAGGGCTGGAGGCCCCCTATTTCAAATTAAGTGTCTACACAGCACTTAATTTGAAATAGCTATTTCAAATTTTGTGTTACTCCTCATAGAATGAGGTTTACCACATTCAAAATAAGGTTTGCCTGTGTAGATGCTATTAAAATTAATTCAAAATAATGGCTGTTATTTCGAATTAACTTTGTAGTATAGACATACCCTGAGTGATATATTGAATTGGGTGTGTGACTAATACTTTGGGAACAGAAGGACCCCTTGTTTGATAACCATTTATCATTAAGTTCAATGATACAAGGACTGGAATGCCTAAGGAAACTGACTTCTTGTTAGCTAGCATGGTGAAACAGAAGTTTACTTTTGTGGCTGGTTTGGTATATCTTATGGAACAATAACCCCCAGGTTTGGAGTATGTCTGCCCTTTTTCTAAGCAGTTTGTCCTGAGTTTGGTATTCTCAATAGTGACCCACTGAGATTGTTTCTTACAGCCCACAGATCTCACAGAGATCTGATTTTCAGCAATCACTGAGCAGAGTACAATAAACCTAAGGACCCCCCAAATTACTAAAAACATTCTTAAAATGACACCCACAGTACCCATGATTCTTACTTCGTGTTGCTCCTCCCTCTCACAAGCATTGACTAGCAAAGGGAGAACACAAAGTAAAGTTACACACAGTTATAACTACAAAATAGTGTTCAAGCTATTCTCAAAAGCTATTCATAGCCAGTATACTCTTCCATAAATCATTGTCATCACTGAATAAAATGGAATGGAAAATCAGTATCAAATAGAAAGGCAGGTTACTTAGTAAATCCTAGTAGAAAAATAAATTTCAGATGTGAAAAAATGGAGGGCTCAGAATCAAGAACTGATTATGAAACTCTGCAGTAACCTGCAAAAAGTGGCTTTAAATAATATATATTTTTTTTAGAAGTCCTGTGTGGTGTGATGTCTCATCTGTAGAGTATAATGAAGAAAATGTAAGATATAAAAGAGGAAATGGAACTTCTATAAAAATAACAAAGCAGTTCCTTCTCTGAAAAGTCCTGGAATAAGAGGGTTTATTATATGTTGTAGTAGCTGGATAAATCGATTTGTGTTGTTGTTTTTTTAATTTTTGGAACTGTATTGTCTTTGAGGGTTATACGATCTGGCTAGAGAATACTGTTTTCTTATTTCTTTTGGCAGAAGGGGAGATTGAATGCAAGCTGTACTCTGCATAGTGAATCTAAAGAGGGACTGTAGCGTAGAGTTTCTGTTGAGTGCAATATTTTTGGCAACTTTTTATCTGATATTAGCATTCTGTGGAGGTATAAATAAATCATTCTTTTACATTCCAGTACAAAATTTACTTTTCTGCCTGTGTTTTCTTTTGATCTAAACAAGTATGAGTTAATTTAATGCTCATGAGGGACTCATAGCACTGACAATAATCAGAATTGTGCAAATTTCTGCCACACACAGTTCAGTTGATTTACCTCAGCTTTGAAGTTTGGCATTCTTGCTATTCCAGTTCTGGGCTTTTCTAGAGCAGAAACTGCCAATTATGACAATTTTTTTCCATTTTTTCTCTTTAGAAAAGAGAAAATTCAGCTCAGAAAAGAGAAAATTCAAAATGTGGTGAAATACTTTAGTAGCTATATGTCTTTTAGAGTTAAATTCTGCACATATTATTTATGTTTATTTTATGGTAATGCTTAGGAACTCTCTACTAGAAATGTAAAATCCCAGTTAAAAAGTTAAACAGTTAAACATAATGTTTAGCTGGTTAACCCCCACATCCAACCACCATCACAATGCTGTGGGCTGCTCCAGCTGAAGCTGGGCCTACTGGACCATGCTGCGGGTGGGGGCTGCTCTGTCAAGGCTGGGACAAGCCAGAGCAGCCCCCTGCATACTGGTGAGGGGCATGCTCACCAGGTAACTAGTTAACTAGTTAACCCTTTACATCTCTACTGTCCGCCAGTCAAATCTGGAAGCCCATTGATGCTGGACACTGTCCAATCACAGAATAACTGTTTGTCAACATTGCAAACTGAGATATGGTTGCAGCACGTATAAACATACCCAAGCTGTCTTTAAGCTGTGGTAGCACAGATTTTCAGCATGGACTAGCCAGCCAAGCATGTCCTCAGGGTCCTTGTCAGGTTTGTACAACCTATGCTGAAGCTGTAGATACTTCCGTTTCATTTATATTGAGGCCTGAGGTAGTTAACTTAAAGATAGCTTGGGTATGTCTACAGATGAAGCCTTATCTAAACTTGTGGTGGCATGTACAGTACATGTAACTACCTGCCACCATGAAGGGTAAGTTGTAGCTATGAGCAACATTAGAAGGCTCTGGCATTCACCACTGTCAATTCTTTCACTACAGCAGTGAGGTAGCAGAACTTTGCTAAAAATAGCAGTGTGGATTTAGGAGGCACTACTTGATCATAGACAGAGTTGTGTAAAGGTTAGACAATCCAGTATGTCTACACTGCAAGGTTTTTGCATAATAAGTCTTTTGTGGAAGAGTTATTGCTCAAAAACTTATTGCGCAAGAGCACGTCAACACCTCAAAATGCATGGCAAAAGTGATGTGCTTTTGCACAAGAGAGCATCCACACTGCATGGACGCTCTTGCACAAGAAAGCTCTGATGACCATTCACAGAATGGCCATCAGAGCACCTGTGTTTTTTCCCATAGGAGTTTCTTGCACAGAAACTTGCTAAACTTGTCCACACTTGCCTTTTTGCAAAAATAGATGTAATGCAAAAGGGAGTTAAGCCTCGTACAAGGAGGCTTTCCAACACTGGCAAAAGCCCTCTTTCTGCTGTTTTACTGCTGATTTACTTGCACAAAAGTGCATTTGAGATGTGGACGCTCCACGGATTTTTGTGCAAAAACCTTGCAGTGTAGACGTAGCCCCCAAGAGAAGAACAGGGAGTCTGAACCCCAAACAGTAAACAGGAATCAGCTGTTATAAAATGTTATTGTGTATTAATATATGCCAGGCAAGAAAAGTGTTTTATGAAAGTATTTAAGGTTCTGAACTTTGTGAGACATGTATAAAGACCATGGTCATGAATCCATGTAGTTGTGAATATAGAATACTATGTTCATGGTCAGTATTACAATTTCAAACACACCTCACGGAAGGGTCGGGCTCCTCTCATGCCAGTTATTTACATGAAACTAACTTCAAATATCCATCCATTCTTCATCCATCCAGGACAAGACCATAACAGGTCATTAGAGTTATTGGGGGAAAAATGGAATAACTTAAAACTCAAAAGAATACTATGGGCAATGATTAACTATAGAACTTACAGTGGTGCAGCAGCACCAATGCAGCTGTGCCATTTTAGTGCTGCTACTGCACATATTCTAAGTTGACAGGAGAGAGCTCTGGTGTTGACTTAGGGTACGTCTACACTGCATGCTTATTTCAAAATAAGCTATTCTGGAATGGTTATTCTGAAATAGCACGTTTACACTGCAGGGAAGCCTCAAAATTAGTCCAAGGCAGCCTTCCCTAATGTAGACATGCTAGAGCTCCAGGAGGCAGGGGGGAGGAATAACTTAGAATGGCCCTGGTGAGGGGCTATTTTGAAATAGCAGCAGTGGAGCATCTACACATGCCTTATTTTGAAATAGCTATTTTGGAATAGGCATTATTCCTTGCAGAATGAGGTTTACAGATTTCAGAATAAGCCTTCTGTTTCAAAATTATTTTTAAATAAAGGGATGGCTGTGTAGACGTTCACATTGTTATTTCAAAATAACGCTAGTTATCTCAAAATAGCGGTGCAGAGTAGATGCATCCTAAATCACTCCAGTCTCCACAAGCAGCATGTTGGTGGGAGAAGCTCTCCAGCTGACATAATGTTGTCCACACACCAGTGCTTAGGAAGCCCAAGGATATAGGGCAGGTAGTGACAGAGCTCCTTACTTTAAAGAGTAACACATAAATACATTTAGTACACTTGAAAGCTAAAATAAGCATAAACGGCTGCGGTTCTAGGGTGGATAAATACAGCATGTCATTCTTCAGGCCTGTTTATCAGGCTTCTTCCCCAAAACTAAATTCATTTAAAAAGAGGCATATAGATGTTTAATTTCACCATTGACATTTATAGCAGATAGCACTCCATTGCTGGTTACCTTAAAAGGAAACTTGCAAAAGAATAAAGATTTTAAACTCCAGCAATGTTTCAAGTAAAGAGCAGTCATGAGCCAACTTATTCTGGTCAGAGCATTTGCCCTTGAGAGTTTAATGGGAATTTGAGTGACAGGTTGGGCTCAGTAATCTGGGTACTCACACTAAACCTGAAACCCTTTAGAACATCATGTGAATTCCTCTTTGTGCTGCTTCCTGCATGATTGTTTAAATCCTCCTGCTGATATGTTCAAAAACTCCATTTGCTTTAAAGGCAAATATAACCTCAGGGGGGCTGTAATATGATTAGGAGCAAATTAAAAGGTTAATCTGTAGCCTTGTTGAGATATTTAAACTCACATTTGTAATTTGAAAATTACAACCCTCCATCTAATCTTTGTGGTGTGGATTAAAATAAACTATTGATTTTTATGAAGAATCAATAATCCTAAACATGTGTGATTTCACTTCTGAAAGACACCAATGACATAGAGAAAACTCAACTCAGAAGAATGAAAAATTCCAAAAGTTACTAAACTATAGTAATGTACAATATTGTGTAACAACCAAAGAGCTTTATGGATTTCTGTCAGTGAAGCTTTAAACAGCGAGATTTAAACAGAAATAACTGCACAAAGTACCATAAAAATGGAAACTGAGAATCAAGTAGCCCATATGTTACAAAGTTCTTCAACTTGTGGTCACATAGGTAGGGCATACTCAGTAGCTAGCCTCACTTCTCATTATGTAGACCTTTGAGTCCAATTCCTCATGCATGTATGGGCTAAAACTTCACCTTAAATTTTCAATCTTCTTGTCCTCTAATTACCAGAATGTGAAAGAGGTGGGAATGAGGGTTATGTACCTCCTACAGCAGGGGCAGTTGGTAAGGGAACCCAAACCCTCCGACTTCACAGGGCTCTGACCTATACCCCTAGGAAAACCAATCAACATCTGGTACCCTGACAGGCCTTTGAAACTAGCCCCTCTGGGAAATTTCCAACCTAGAAGTTGCCTTGGCTCTCCTGGGGACCAGGAATGAATGAGTTCAAAACAAAGAAATAAGAGGGATACAATAGTACCAGAAAAACAAGGTAGAAACCTGACTGGTGAAATCTAATTTCTGATGACTCACACTATTCTTTTAACCTGTAAACAGGAAAAGTATAAAAAGATGGCTCTTGAGTTTAACTTTGGGAGCACACCTTCTGTATATGGAGAATGTAAGAATGCAGCACAAGACAACTTCTCAAACTTTTTACCCTGTATTACATTGTTCTTAGCTTTTAGCAATAAACCTGACATTGGTTATTTGATGTGTTAAATTATATTTCATAACAAACAAAAGTATAGTTAAGAAACTGACTATATGTTATATCAACAACTATGTCCAGTTCTGGTGTCCACAATGCCAGAAGGCTGTTGATAAATTGGAGAGGGTTCAGAGACAGCCACAAGAATGATTAAAGGACTAGAAAACATGCACTACTGTGACTCAAGGAGCTTAATCTATTTAGCTTCAGAAAGAGAAGTTTAAGGGTTGACTGGATCATGGTCTAAGTACTTAGATGGGCAACAAATATTGAATAATGGGCTGTTCAGTCTAGCAGAAAAATTGACAACAACATTCAGGGGCTAGAAGTTGAAGCTAGCAAGATTCAGGCTGGAAAACAGGTACAATTTTTAACAGTAAGAATAATGAACTATTGCAAAAATTTATCAAGCATTATGATGGATTTTTCAGCAGCAGAATCCTTAAATCAAGCCTGGATGTATTTTAAAAGACATGCACTAGTTCAAAACAAATTATTTTGGGGAAATGTATGGCCCATGTTATGCAAGAGGTCACACTCAATGATCACAATGGTCCCTTCTGACCTTGGAATTTATTAATCTGATTTTCTTAAAATATAGTCTTATCTGTAATAAACTTACAAGGTTCACAGAAATAATTATGGAAGCCATAGCTACCAGAGAGACGTCTTCCTGTAACAAAGAGTTTACACAACTACCAACCCAAAGGAGGGAGTTTGCCAGACCAAGGAAGGTTGGCCCCTCTACTGACAGACTCCAGGCTCTCCCGTGATCTGTCAGAAAATTGACAGGCTCCTCTGCCCCTGGGCCACTGGGCTCCTAGCTCCTCAGCCAGCTCTGGGGCTGCTGGGGCTCCACTGTCCCATGGCTGTGAGACTCCACAGCCCCAGGGCCACCAGTTCGCCGCTGTCCTGAGGCTGCCAGGGCTCAACTGCTCTGGAGTCCCTGGGGCTCAGCTGCCCCTGGCTACCAGAACTCAGCTGCTCCCGGGCTGCTGAAGCTCCATGGTCAGCTGCAGGTCAATGGGGGTGGGTGAGAGGGGGACTCTTCTTCCCTTCGCCCTGGAGCTTTGCAGCCTGTTCTCTGCAGCCCCGAGGCTGCCCTGGGTGCTAGGATTCTGCTGCTCTGAGCAGGGGCTCTCTGGTCCAGTAATATTCATGGTCCTGCCAGACCACAAATGTTGCCGGAGCAGAGGCCAGGACCAGATAGGTTCAACCTGTATTGTTCCATTGGACCTTTCAAAGTGTGCTGACCACTAGGAGAGACTTGTGAGCATAGGGGAAAGAACTTTTACAGCAGCTGCACCTAAACTCATTCCTTGCAAAAAATAGAGACTTTATATCTTCCACTGGGCAAACACTTTCATTCACTCACAAACTCTCTCTCTCATACATAAACACACTTTAAAAAAAAAAACAAGCAAGCTGCACAATATAGCTATTTCTCCTAAAACCTATTTCAAAATTAATGAACATATATGTTAGGAAAAACTTTGAAATAAATGCTTTAAATAGGAACTAACACTTGTAGTTCTGAATACAGAGAGGGACTTCCTCGCACCTTAGTTCACGCAAGGAAAATGGAATGGGTAGGGACACTGAAGCCTAGAATAATAAAAATTTGGGTTTTGTTTTGTTTAATGAAACACTTTTCATAACTTTGTAACCATATGGCCCAATATACCGTCCACTATACTACTCCAGTTTTATGCTAGTAGACATTAGCTGTGGGCAATGGGAGTTTCCTTGGCTTAAAACTTGAACAGTATGGAAGTGAATCAAGTTTTTTGAATAGTGTTTTCAAAAATTATTCTGCTTTGGCCTAATGTTACTCCTGTCAAAGTCAATTGGAGTTTTACCATTGTCTTTGATAAAAGCAGACTTAGGCTAATGCTGAGCATTTTTTAATGTCCTGCCCATAGACAACATCAGTTTATCCAATTTGTCTTGTTTCACATATTCTCTAAATTTCTCCTAAATGCTTTAACATGTTTACTTTTCTAAATGCTTCTGCTTTTAACACCAAGCTTTTAACTGACTCACACTAGTGGCAGGGAACATCAGCAGACCACAGTTAATTTGCCATGTCAGAGTGCACATACCACCTACAGATCAATCGGATCCTGTTTACATAATGCTCTGGTGACTCTGAGCCTCACAGATGTATAACATTTTAACTGTTGCTAAAGTTGTTTGCAAGCAATATAACCACTCAAGTGTACCAAAGTGGTTTATCTCACTTATCACACTTAAATGTTATATCAGAAATTTCATTTTCAAAAGCTCAGCAATTTCCTGACGTTCATTTAACAAAAATCACAATGCTATTAATGAAATGTGATAGTCAGTAAATGTCCCATTTTATTACAGACAGTTCTAGAAATATCATTGTCATTTAACAAATGTGGTGTTATTTTCGGTTTTTCATTCATAGCGTAGGCCCTGATCCTGAAAACTCACACATGCTTAACTTTACTGGCATGAGTAGTTCCACTGAAATCAATAAGGCTCCTTAGGATGGTAAAGTTAAGCAGATGTGCAAAGTTTCAGAATCAAGAATTCAGTGAACAATATATTCTGTACTGGAAGATGGCTCAGTAAATTGTGAAAAGGGCTTGATTGTCTTTTCATATACTCTGATATAAATCCAGAATAATTCCCTTAAAATCTAAGTCTAACTAATATCTGAAGTCACCAGTCCTGGTGGCTAACAAAGGACAATTTACCATAATTTTACCATAATTTTATATAAAATTAGAAATACCTTCCCTCTTCCTTTCTACAACCTTATAGAGAAGCGATTTTGATTTTGTTGGATTTTTTTTTCCTCCTTCATCTTAGTATTAATAAATAAATGCTAATGATAACCCAATCAGCTGCCAACTGTTGAAAACAAAATATTTTGGACATATATGGACTTCCTATTTTAGGGCAATATTTGTGTTATCCCTCTATGCCACATAGGTGGTTTAAAAAAGGCACGCAAGCAGGATCTGAATGAATGCTTCCGTTACAGCCAACTGAAAGGTGAAAGAAATCCTGGGTTCATTTATGTAAATACAGTTTGCCTCTGCTTCGCTTAGATGTGTTAGATATTTGGCTGCACAATGGTGCTTTGCTCATAGTAATCAACTTGGTTGGTATTGGGTCACAAATTATATTAATACTAATTGCAATGTCTGTAATTATTGGGGGAATACAAAAGAAGGGCAGAGCAGGGGCAGGTCAGGGCCCGCAGCAGAGGGACAGCTCTAGACCCATGCCATGCCTGGGGCACTGTGGGAGGTTGCCCAAGGCCTTACCTCTCGCAGTGACGGCTCTGCCAAGAACAAACTGAAGAGCCACATGTGCAATAGGTTATGAGTGCCAGATGTTACAGGCCTATGTGAGACCAATGGGGAAGCAACAGCTGCTGGGCAGAGAGCCATTGCAGAAGGACCCCAATCAGGGACAAAACTGAATCAAGTGTGGGAACCGATAAGCCCCTCTTTGCTTTAATAGATACTGAACTGGAAAGAGCACTGTAGGCTCTAGGCCTGAAGAGCCCTGACTATGGAATTGAGCCGGAAGCAAACAAGAACTGCTGAAGTTCAAGCTGAACACTAAGGGGGCATCTACATTGCAGAGTTTAACTCGAAATAAGTTACGGAAATTGAGCTACGTCAATTGCGCATCTTATTTTGAAATAGCTTATTTTGAAATAGGAAGCGTCTATGCAGCACTTATTTCGAAATAGAGCACTCTTCCTCTGACTTCTCTTAGTCTTCGTACAATGAGGGTTACAGGAGTCGGAGTAAGAAATCCTCCAGCTTGACAGTATTTTGACACTATTTTGAAATAACTGCCTGCTGTATAGATGCGGACTAAGTTATTTCGGAATAACACTAGTTATTTCAAAATAGTATTACAGTGTAGACGTACCCTAAGTGTCTATGCACCTAGGGCATAGATAACTTTTCCTATCAGTCCTAGTAAACACTTTTTCCTTAGCCATGTGTCCAGGTGATCATTGGGACCCACCAGAGTATGTCCCTACAAAACCAGGATGCTAAAGAACCTACCGTGCTTGCCTCTCAGCAAGCAAGCAACAGGATTTGGTGAATTGAGTATCCTCAATAATTATACCGTACTTCCTTTTATTCTGTGCAATGACTATTTCAAAGTTGTTTAACATTCTTCCTACGTAAACCCATTTGTGTGCAAATCCACTTTAGTTGTTGAAAAAGACTTTTTTTATTCTATCATACTTTGCTATTGAGCATTACCCAAATACACACTTCCATCTATCACTGCCTTTGGTATGTATGAGGAAATGTTTGATTTATAACTAAAATTTAATAATACATTGCCTTGACTCTAAAGGTCCTCCTGAAAACATTAGCTGTGAAACAAATCCAAAGCAATAAAGCTCTCAGTATGCTGCTTTTCTATGGAAACTAGTTCTGTGTGAAACATAGATGTGAATTGACTGGCACATTAATGCAAGAACATATTTCGAGGTGCCTTTAGGAAGTGGTTTTGATTACACTGTTCTTGTCTAGGCCATAATTCTCTGTTGTACACCCAGAAATGTGTTTGCTAAAGCTGTTCCTTGTTCTATTTTATGGATGCTCTGTTGGATTAGAGGGCTATATATGGGGACAAGATGGAACTTTTGGATTGTTTATGTCAGAACTGTACAATTGATTGTAATAGATTAAGAACATGAAAAAAATGCTCTGTGTAAATATGATCTGAAGAAGTAGGCCTGCCCCACGAAAGCTCATCACCTACTAAACCATTTTGTCTTTAAAGTGCTACATGACTGCTTTTTTTGTTTTACCAATTTCAGACTAAAACGGCTACCTCTCTGTTACTTGTGTAAAATATATGAACCTGCTATACGTCTCAGAGCATTTGTCTGTCTCTCCAGAGAGTTTGAGAGTCTGTCTGTTTGTTCAAGAACTCTTCCTCAACAGTAAGAGCTAGGATTACCTAATTTGGTATGCAGCTTCTTTTTATCATAACTTAAAGCAAGGTCAGTGTTTGGTTGTACCAAAAAAATTGGATGTTCCCGGAATGGGATTGCTTCTCATAAAGCCATACAGAAAAGATACAGAATCACGAGGCAGGGAAAACAAGTTGAGTGGGGGCACCTACTACCTCCGTCTGAGACTGCCCCAGCCCTGAGCCTTCCCTCCCCCGGGACAGGGGGGCTGATGCTCCTCCCTGCTCCTGATTCAAACAGAAACATTGCTGGCTGTTCTCCTTCATCAGGGAGTGAGGGGAAAGTGCAAAGTCTGCTGCATTCCTCACTCTGGCTGGAAAGAACAGAGAGCGGACAAACCTGGGCCTGCCCCAGCCAGGGGACATGCACCCCTCCCCTGGCTGTGTCCGCTGGTGCTGCAGCAGCCTTAGGGTATGTCTACACTACAAAGATAATTCGAACTAACAGCCATTAGTTCGAATTAACTTTGATAGGCGCTACACTAGTGATCCGGAGAAGTACCCCTTGGGGTTCACATACTGGGAGGCCTGGTGTTCCGGGGAACGGATGGGGATGTGCGTCCCATTGATGGCCCCCCCGCAGTTGGGGAAGCCGACGGCGCCAAACCCCCGGATGACGGCATCCCAGTCGGCAAGGCGGACCACCCTGTGGAGCAGCACCCGGTTGATGGCCTTGACCGCCTGCAGGGAGACACAGCAAAGTGCAAATCAATGGGGCGCCCGGGTGGCTGGGAGTGTTCGTGCCCTAGCACTGCCCCGCGCCCCACTCCCGGAAGCAACCCCCCCCAGGCAGCGTGTAGTACGTCCGGGAGAGACCGGCCCCTCCGGAGCGGGGCACTTTCGCCTCCTACCGTCCCTCCCCCCATTTTCCCTGGGGCGGCCCATCCCCTCCTTGCAGCCGCCCTCCCCCCCGGCCCAATGGCCAGCGAGTGCCGTACCTGCATGAGCACTGCTCCGACGGTGGATCTCCCCACACCGAACTGGTTCCCGATGGATCGGTAGCTGTCCGGCGTGGAGAGCTTCCAGAGGGCGATGGCCACACACTTCTGGAGGTGGATGGTGAGCCTCATGCGAGTGTCCCTTCTGCGCAGAGCAGGGGCGAGCCACTCGCAGAGCTCCAGGAAGGTGTCCCTCTTCATCCTGAAGTTCTGGGTCCACTGTTGGTCTCCCCAGCGCTCCAGGACGATGCGGTCCCACCAGTTGCTGCTGGTGTCCAGACGCCAGATGTGGCGGGGCACGCCGGCACCCGGGCACTGCCACAGCTGCTCCATGGCCCCCAGGGAGGCCAGGCAGAGGGGCAGGGGGCTGACGTGCACCAGGTGGTGCCAGGCAGCCTCGAGCCATTGCTGGCAGGCTTGCAGCAGCAAGTCCAGAAACTGCACCAGAAACTGCATGGCGAGCTCTGGCTCCATGTTGCCACCTGTGGCGGCGTCCCCGAAGGGAACCACAGACACAGACGGGCGCAGACAAAAACGCTTTGCTGTCCCTCGGCGAGGTAGGCAAGCAAGCGGAAAAGCTGAGAACCGGCTGTCCATGGGGGTCCCTTTAAGCACGAGCCTCAGATAGCTTCAGACAGCAGCCACACAAAGCAACTACTGACCTGATGCCCTGATAGAACCGGTTTCAGCCGCCCTTAAGTGCTCCCCAGTGACCAATCAGTGTGGACGCGCTAGTTCGAATTAGCTTAGTTCGAATTAACTAATTCAAACTAAGTTAGTTCGTATTAGCGCTGTAGTGTAGACATACCCTTAGAGATGTGCTTCTCACCTGGGCCCAAGTTTCTGAGGTGAGAGAGGGCTGAGATAGTTCTCTCTCCTTAGGACTACCCTGTGTACTGAACCCCTCATCCCAGAGTAACAATTCAAATGAAGTATGTACATTTTCATTTTATTTTCCAAAAACAAAAATTAATTGCATTAAGGACTTGAGTAATGCCAGCTAAATCTTCTAGTGTATAAATAAAGGTAAAATAATTGAGCAGAGTAGTAGAATATTGTCCAAATAGTTTGTGTATAATTATATGGAATTTTTTACATAGCTACTATATGTAGACTGAAATCTTTGCACATACCAAAAATTCTCCATGAATTTGATCAGAAAAGTATTACGTAAAAAAATCATACTGTCATTATATTGCTATTAGTGGTCAGGAATTAATTAATATTGAGTGTGAAATCCTAGTTCATTGAAATCAATGTGAATTTGCTATTAACTTCAGTGGGGCCTGCATTTCATCTATATATTTTTTAAATGTCATTAGTAAAATAGTTGCTTTAGGTTG
Source organism: Pelodiscus sinensis (assembly GCF_052426305.1). Lineage (NCBI taxonomy): Eukaryota > Metazoa > Chordata > Testudines > Trionychidae > Pelodiscus > Pelodiscus sinensis. The sequence goes on from NC_143052.1 coordinate 222,823,103, forward strand.
TCTTTTAAAAAAATAGACATTTTACATTAGTGCAACTGTTAATTTTGAAGAAGTTTGGATTTTTTTGTAAATAAAATATATATTTAAATAAATAAACATCACAATTTACTGACAATAGAAACACAAATCAGTGAATTGTTCTGGGTGTCTGGTCTTCTCTGCAGCTCTGGAAGATCTGCTTGTGACAGACCAGAAACCAGCGCATGACAAGATTTTTGTTGTGATTTTTCATACAAGGGACTATCTGTCACAAAGGCAAGTTTTGCTGGTGGCAGGATAGAATGGGATCCAAGGGGACTGACTGTTTTGTTAGTCTATAAAGTGCTACCAGACCATTTGTTATTTTTTAATTTTATCCTATACAAACTAACTCAGCTACCCCCTGAAGCTTATGACTCTATAGTTAGGTTGCTATAATGCTTCAGGAGTTTACACTTGATACTTGGTGGATGAAATCTAAGTGTTGAACTTACAGATTTATGCTGTTTCAATAGTCTGCATTGTGGTTGGTACCCACATTCTTGAACCACTGCTGGACACCTTGACATTCCTCTTCTACATATATTTTATAATATTCTGCAGAACTATATTCAATGCAACATACAGTCTATCATATTTACTTAGAAATACACATTCCATTTATGTATTATAAAAATAAATTACTTGGCAAACTTAAATTGAGGAAGCAAAATTTAAATTCAAGACTAGAAAGTCAGTGTGGTCTGATGCTACCATGTTGTTAGTATATTCAGCTACTGTGAATGTGCCTACCATAACAGCCACACAAGAAAGGCAACAAGAATGTTCCAAGCACAGATTTTGTGGGTTAAAGCTCCACAGCTGGAGCTAATTAGTAATGTTTATGCAAACATTATTTTGATTGTGAGGACCACCTGATCTTCTTCAATGGAGGTTTTTTTTGGGGGGGGGGTTAGTAACATTACTGCTTAAATCACTAATGTTTATACCCCAATTTAGGTTTTCTATCATATTTTCAGTTTTTCTATAGACAGGTTGTAGCTCTCAGGGATCAGAGGGACTGATCTCAAAGAAGAATGTGTGTAAAACAGCCAATGAATCTTCCTGAGGATTAATTCCTCCTTCCAGTTTCTGAATAGCTGATGTCCCAGTGTAGCAGAAATCCAAGCAGCTATAGCAATTAGACATGACAAGACATTTTCCTCATACTGTTTTGTCTAAAGAACTGTCAGACAGTGCAGTTTTCCTGACTTTTAATTACCATGCCACCCACAGTTAGTAGATGTTCATCAACCATTTTTGCTTGAAAACTAATCCATCTTCTCCTAAAATAAATGGTTATTAAAACCCATGGGACCCTGTCAGGACTTGTGGTTTTAGAAATGTAATGTAACAAATAGACAGAGTTATGCTAAACAGCATCTTAGAGGGTGGCTATTTTTCCCTGTGAATCATGCATTTTATTCTTAAGAGTTCTAATCCTGCTCCTATTCAAGTCAATGAGTATTTTGCCATCAACTTGAATTGGAACACATTCAGCTTTATGTGAGCTATATAGGCAAATAGGCTGCGAGATATTTGAGATGGAAAAGATCACTAGTATTAAATCATATGCACTATCCCAAAGCCAGCACCGGATTTTTCCCTTACCGTCATTTTGTACTGTGTTGTAAAGTGTGACTCTAGCTATTAATAAATAATGATTTCCTTGAGACTACTCAGGAAAGTAGAAATAAAGCTAACCATGTGCATAAGTGATTGCTGGAGTGAGGCCAGGAAGGATATGTGGGGGAGCCAAACACAATGATGGGGGATATCTAAGAACATGAGTACAGCCATACTGAGTCAGAACAGAGGTCCATCTTGCCCAGTACCCTGTCTGCCAACAGTGGCCAATGCCATATGCCCCAGATAGAGTGAACAGAACAGGGAATCATCAAGTAATCCCTCTCCCGCCACTCATTCCCAGCCTCTGACAGAGGCTAAGGACACCATTCCTACCCATACAGGCCATTGATGGATCTAACTCTCATGAATCTATCTAGCTCTTTCTGAGACCCTGGTAAAGTCCTGGTCTTCAAAACCTCCTTTGGCAAGGAATTCCACAGGCTGATCATGTGCTGTGTGAAGTAGAACTTCCTTAGTTTGGTGAGATCTATTTGAAGCTCTTCACGGTCTGCTTTGATCTTAACTATCTTGAGCAATTTAGTATCATCTACAAATTTTGCCACCTCACTTTTTACCCCTTTCTCCAGACCATTTATAATAGATTGAATAGGATTGGTCCCAGGACAGACCCTTGGGGGACATCATTAGTTACCTCCCTCCATTCTGAAAACTTGCCATTTATTCCTACTCTTTGTTTCCTATCTTTTAACCAGCATTAATCCATGAGAGGACCTTCCCTCTTATTCCATGACAGCATACTTTAAGAGCCTTTGGTGAGCAAACTTGTCAAAGGCTTCCTGGAAATCTAAGTATACTATATCCACTGGATCCCCCCGGTCCACATGTTTGTTGATTCCCTCAAAGAACTTTAGTAGATTAGTAAGGCATGATTTCCCATTATAGAAACCATGTTGACTTTTGCAAAACAAATTAAATTCATCTATGTGTCTGACAATTTTGTTCTTTACTATATAGGTTGGACCTCTGTTATCCAGCACCCTTGGGATCACACCAGTTCTGGATGAGGGAATTTGCCATACCTTTGGAGGTCCCCTGACACCAGACCCTCAGCAAACTGCCCCTTCCCACTGCTGGCTCCTTCAGCGCAGCTGGGCTGTCTGCAGGCCAGCCCCAGCTCCAGGGCTGGCCAGCTGGGCAGCTCCAGCTCCACTTCCAAATGTCAGGTTCTCTGATCCAGCTGCCGCAGCTCCAGCCCTACTGCCGCGTAGCACATGATCCCAGATGTGCTGATTCTGCCAGGCTACTGTGGCTGGCTTCCTCTCCCATGCTGCCAGCCACAACCCCAGCCCTGATACAATCACTCTGCAACCCTTGCACAGGCTGCTGCGGTCCTGCCATCTCCCAGGCTGATAGGCCTAGCCAGACCTCCCTTCTTGGGCTGCTGTGGTCCAGGCTACAGTGCTGGGTGGCAGACAGCCCCAGTCGCTTTCCTCCCAGGCTGCTGTAGTAGACTGGCAGGGTTGCACCGGACTCCCAGCTGCTGGCCCACCTGCCCTGGATGCCATGCTGGACCTCAGTTTTTGCCAGATGAGAGAATCCTGGATTTGAAAGGTACAGCCTATAGTTTCAACTAATTTGCCCGTCATTGATGTTAGACTTACGGGTCTGTAATTGCCAGGATCACCTCTAGATCCCATTTTGAAAATTAAATATATCACTTTCTAAGACCTAGTTTGCTCCTGGAACATGAGGCACAAAGCTCTTTACATCATGACTTCCTCAATGGTTAATTTTTACCTTGTTTTTTTGAGTCTTGAATTACAAATAAAATTAATATATAAACAAATATTACATTTAACAGAAATATACAATGGTTTCTTACTATTCATAAACGTTTTATTAAATATCAAGCAAGGAACAAAAAATAACATCAAATAATTGTGGAAAACAGTTAATAAATGTGTATGGTTTGTTTCTTTTGTGAATGCAGTGCCCTAGCCGTGAGTGTATCAAACAGTGGCCTAACATCTAATTTGCAGAGATCCTGGCTGGTTCCTGCTGAGGAAAAAAAATATCTAAACAAATTGTTTCAAAAGTGCAATGCTTGTATAGCATGATGTGATGAGTCGACTGTTCTCCAGAGGGCAATTTAAGACCATGAAAAGTCATGCTTCCCTAGTTGGCATGATTTTCCGGAAATGCTTTTAACTGAAAAGTTTTCCGTTAAAAGCATTATTGGAACAGAGCGTCTAGATTGGCACAGATGCTTTTCCACAAAAGCACTTTTTGCGGAAAAGTGTCCGTGGCCAATCTAGACGCGCTTTTCTGCAAAAAAGCCCCGATCGCCATTTTCGCGATCAGGGCTTTTTTGAGGAAAACAAATCTGAGCTGTCTACACTGGCCCTTTTTTGCAAAAGTTTTGCGCAAAAGGACTTTTGCCCGAATGGGAGAAGCATAGTATTTCCGCAAGAACACTGACAATCTTACATGAGATCGTCAGTGCGTTTGCGGAAATTCAAGCGACCAGTGTAGACAGCTTTCCGGAAAAACTGGCCAGTCTATACACCAGCATTGACCAGAGATTTGAACATGAGACTTGTAAAATTGTGACTGCAATGGGAAAACTGTTGAGCTTAGACATTGGCAGGGACGATATGAGAATCATTGCCAACAAATTTAAAGTGTCCTGGGATGAGTTAGAAGCTGAATTCGGCTTGCTTTGGGGTTATGATAGATCTGTTCCAAAAGGTAGCACTACGAAGACCACCAGAGTGTGGCTTGATTGGCTAAAAGAATTGGATCGGTCTTCCATGTTCCAGGCCTCTTACAAATCTATTCAATGCTTTGCAGTCTTACCTGTTACAAGCTGTTCATGTGAAAGAACCTTTTCAAAACTAGCAGATGTAAAAAAAACCCTGAGAAGTACAATGTCCCAACAGCACCTCGAGTCACTCATAATTTTGTATATTGAACAAGAATTGGCTTTGTTAATTTATTACAATTATGTGATTGAGGAATTTAAGTCCATAACACCTGGTGAGCGACGTCTCATTCTTTAGGACAGGAAGATGAAGACATTTTAATCTGTTTTGGTCAATTTAGGGTCTCATTATCTGATTAAAGATAAAGATCATGAAAATTGACTGTATCTTTGTATACGTCTGGTTATCACTACTGCAAAAATTTGGTATTTTGTGTCTCATTTTTTAAGTTTGTATTTTTTAAGTAAAGTTTAGTTGTTAATTTAAAAAAAATAAGTTTAGTTAAGTTTTAGTTTTGTGGCAAGGGCCCCTCTTCCCCAAGCCACCACTGGGTAGGTCTCCTCTTCTTAGCCCCCGAGTTTGGGGTTTTGCAGCAGGTCTCAATGGTAGGGTATGTCTACACTACCCCTCTAGTTCGAACTAGCGGGGTAATGTATGCATACCGAACTTGCTAATGAAGCCTGGGATTTGAATTTCCCGGGTTTCATTAGCATAAAGCCGGCGCCGCCATTTTTAAAAGCCGGCTAGTGCAAACCCCGTGCTGCGCGGCTACACGCGGCACGGGCTAGATAGTTTGGAATAGCTACGTAGTTCGAACTATCTGTACGCCTCGTGGAACGAGGTGTACAGATAGTTCGGAATGGCTACGTAGTTCGAACTATCTAGCCCGTGCCGCGTGTAGCCGCGCGGCACGGGGTTCGCACTAGCCGGCTTTTAAAAATGGCGGCGCCGGCTTTATGCTAATGAAGCCCGGGAAATTCAAATCCCGGGCTTCATTAGCAAGTTCGGTATGCATACATTACCCCGCTAGTTCGAACTAGCGGGGTAGTGTAGACATACCCATAGGGAGCCCAGCCAGGAGCCCTCAGGTGCCCTCAGGTTCCCTCCCTAGCTGCCTTTACCTAGTGCTTGGTCAAAATTGTTCTCTCTGATTTCTTCCTCTCTGTCTCTCCACCACCTTCCTTTTTGTTCTCTCCCTTCCCCGCTTTCCCCCAGACCCTCAGCCAGCCAGCAGAGGAATCAGCTGGCCCCAATTTGCCTGAGCCAGCTCCCTCCCAGCTGCATCTAATTGGGCTGCAGTTCTCTGTTTCTTCTCACAGGGTTTTTTCCCCTTTTGGACTGCCTTTTCCCTACTCTGCAGCAGCTCCCTGGCCTGACCCTGTCACAGTTTCTTTAGTTTGTTTGATGAATAAAAATAATATCCTTTATGATTGAGTATTCAATAAATGTTCGCCTTTAAAAAAAAATAAAAAAAATTCCCTGGGTGCACACCCTAATGGAATGTGCTGCGCACACCTATGGATCACTCAGAAGATAGATGCCGACCTGGAGTGGCACCAGCAGGCATGGGGGCAGTTCCTGCACTGGTGTGACTGCAAGTGAGATGCACTCACCATTCTGACATTGCACATCAGTCACGCCGTGCACTATGGTATGACATTGCCTCATGCACCTGCCCTCCCTGCCATGCTCATGCCCTTGCCCGCTCCTGCTGCCCCTCCAGCCACCCCTCCTGAAGCCACTATGCCCTGATCTGCTGCACCCCATCCTGCCCACCTCTCTGTGCTGCCTGCCCCGATGCAGCCTGAAGGCCACCCAGGCCTCCGCCCCCACAGAGGCACTGACAGAAGCCACCCCTCCCACCAGTAGCTCCCCCTCCCAGTTCAGAGTCTCCTCCCTCCTCCCCCTCCCAGTTCAGAGCCCCCTCTCTCCTCCCCCTCCAGAGCCCCTCCCACTGCCCACCCTTCTTCCCTATTGTAAATAAAAATAAAAGATTTATGTTGTTTGAAAAAAACCTGTTTTGTTTATTGGGAGGTGAGGGGAGGGGGGAGGAAAGGGTTGGGGATGGGAGGGAGATGTAAATGGGAGACAGAAGCGACCCTACTGTGAGGCATGGGAAAACATCTGCTTCAGAGCCTCCCGGATGTGCGCCCCATCATGGTGCGCCTGGAGGATGGTGGCTGTGTGGGGCTGTTCAAATGCCTGGACCTCAGCTGCTATCCATGCTGGGAGGAAGGCCTCCTCCTTCTGCTCCATGATGTTGTGGAGCACACAATATACGGCCACAACTTCTGGAATGTTCTGTTCACCTATCTCTAGATGGGTGAGCAGACAACGGAAGCACGCCTTCAGCCGGCCAAAGGCACACATGACCTGGTTGCGTGCCCAGTTGAGGTGATCGTTGAAACGTGCCTGGTTGGGGTCCATCCATCCTGTGTAGGGCCACATCAACCAGGGCATCAGGGAGTAGGCTGCATCCCCCACAACACAGATTGGCATAGGCATGTCCCCAACAGTCAATTCCAGCTGGGGGAAGAAAGTGCTCGCCTCTAGCTTACGTGGTAGGCTGGAGTTATGAAACACATGGGCATCATGTGCCCTGCTGGACCAGCCCACATAAATGTCTGTGAAGCGGCCATGGTGGTCCATGAGGGCCTGGAGCACGACGGAGAAGTACCCCTTCCAATTAATAAAATGGGCCGCTAGGTATTCTGGGGCACAGCTGGGGATGTGGGTCGCATCCAGGGCTCTTCCACAGTTCAAACTAGGGTGGCTAGTGTAGACATACCCTAATATTTTAAGGTGCTGGAAGGAAAAGACATCCTTCCTGACAGATAAAGATGTCTCAGAAGTTTTTGTATCTTTTTGGTAGATCAGCCACTATGTCTTTGCCAAATTTTTCTATCTTTCATTGCACAGCTTTTCTTATAATTAATACTCCTTCCGATATACGAACTAAATCTTTAAACCATCTTAACAAAATTGATTTCAGTATGACAGCTTATCTGGTCCCATGTTTAAATTGTACCACTGATGAACAGAAAGCCATTAACAAAGACCAAAAAAAAAAATCTGCAGTTTAGATTTATGCAACTGTTTTACAGTTAGTCTTTCTTAAAATTTTCATTGATGATTTCTTTGGTTGACTTGATTTTAAGGCTACCTTGTCATTATTTTTCTTGAATACAGGCAGTCCCCGGGTTACGTACAAGATAGGGACTGTAGGTTTGTTCTTAAGTTGAATCTGTATGTAAGTCGGAACTGGCGTCCAGATTCAGCCGCTGCTGAAACTGACCAACGGCTGATTCCAGGAAGCCCGGGGCAGAGCAACTCTGCCTCGGGCTTCCTGTAGTTAGCGCTGGTCAGTTTCAGCAGCGGCTGACTTGGGGACGTCTGGGGACCAACCCAGCAGCACCCAAGCTGCTGTGCCCCAGGCGTCCTGATTCAGCCGCTGTTGAAACTGACCAGCAGCGGCTGAATCAGGACACCTGGGGCATAGCAGCTGGGGTGCTGCTGGGTTGGTCCAGTAGTGCCCAGAGCAGCGCTGCGGGACCAACCGGCAGCGCCCCAGCTGCTCTACCACAGGCGTCCGGAGAAAAGCCTGGTCTGCTGGGGGGGGAGGGCGCACTAGCTGCTCCTTCCCCCCAGCAGACCATGGAGACGCGGGCGGCGGGACTGAGACGTGCTGCGGTCCCGCCGCCCGGGTCCTCCGCGGCTTTACTCTGCGTCTCCCTGGTCTGCTGGAGACCAGCAGACCAGGGAGACGGGGAGCAAAGCCACGGAGGATGCCGGCAGCAGGACAGCCGCGGCGCGTCCGGGCTGTCCCGCTGCCCGCATGCTCCGCGGCTTTGCTCAGCGTCTCCCTGGTCTGCTGGGGGGGGCTTCTCCCCCCCCCCCAGCAGACCAGGGAGACGCAGAGCAGCTTTTCTCGCCCTAGAGGACGCGGGGGGCGGGACCGCGGTGCATCTGGGTGTCCCGCCGCTCCCGTCTTCTGGGGCTAGAATAACCCCGTTCGTAACTGCGGATCCGACATAAGTCGGATCCGTGTAACTCGGGGACTGCCTGTAATGAAAACTTGGGATCTCTGCCAAAAATGATCATAGCAGATGGTATTTTATCAGTTCACTGAATACTGTCATTTTTCACATCTTCGTAATTATATTTGGGAGGCAGAATGCATGCTTGCATGAATGCAGAGTCCAGGGCTCCTGCTTGAAAAATAGATTCCAGAAACATTCCTACCTCTCAACCAGTCCCAAAGAACTGGGGAAAGATTATTTCTTTCTCTAGCTCTTTATATTCCAGGTATTCATTGTTTTGTTTCTTTCTATTTAGAGCCTCACATTAAATGAATTGTTTGACATTGTGATGGCCTTGCCCCCTTTCCTGCCCTGGAGGAAGGGGGCTGGGGGAGCTGCGAGTCCGTCGCGACCTGACCTGCCCACGCCGTGCCCGTCCTGGGACGTCAGGTCTTCTATACACAAGGTTCTCTAGCCCCTCACCGTTGGGTACTCCTCGTCTGACACGTTACCCCCACGCGGAAGGGGGGGAAAGGGGAGCCCGGGCCTGCCCTCACTCATGGGCCCCAGCCCAGGGCCCTAAGGACTCAAACTGCCTGCCAGTCTGGGTCCGGCTGATGGGGGTGTGCCCGTAAACGCATTAGCCCACAGGCTTCCTCACCGCCCTACCCTGGGCTACTTCCTTTTCCCCATTCCGTCGTCCTTACCCCGGTGGCGTCGAGTCTCAGCAGGGCAACGGCTGTAGGTAGGGCAATGTCCTTCCTGGTGGGTCCAGTCTCTCCATCCAACTGCTCCCCCCCTTTTCCTGCATTGTCCAGTGGTATTTGAAGCTCCCGCCGGGCCGGTACACCGGCGCTCGTCCCACCCCCTGGCTGGTCAGCGCCGTTGATTGGCCTTTCGGCCCATCAGGGCTGGCCCCAGCACCTCTCCGGCGGCGTCTTTGCGCTCACCCAGCTGAGCCGCGCTTTCGCTCAGCTGAGCCGCGGCGTCGCCCCGCCAAGCCGCGCCTCTGCTCAGCTGATCTGCGGCGTCTCTGCTCAGTTGAGCCGCGGCGTCCCTGCTGAGCCGCGGCTTGGGAACAGCCGGCACACAGCTGGTATCTGCTCCGCGGCTTCTCTGCCAGGGTGCAGAGCCCCTGGCTTTCAGTGCGGGGTCTTGATGCCCCGTCACAGACATCATAAAGAGATGTTTCCTTTTTGGATGTCTTAGTCACTGCATATGCATTTGGACTTAGTAATTAATAACAGCATCTTTGTTATATCTCTTTATTATCCCTCATTAGTCAACTGCCACTGGCTAAGTAATACATCTGGTTGAAAAAAAGAAGTGTCTGTGTGCATAAGTTTTATTTACTATATATTTTAGAGTGTTTGATGTTTTATCAAGAACTCCTCCTAAATGGTAAGAATTAGGACCACCAAATTCGGTATGCAGCTTCCTCATATCATAACCTAAAGCAACATCAAGGTTTGGTTGTGCCAAGAAAACTGGATGTGCCTGGAATGGGATTGAATCTCATAAAAATTTGGCATAACAGTGAATGTTGAAAGAAATGAAACCAGAAGTGAAAGTAAGCTGGTACACCCTGGTGCACTGCTCCAGTAAGAAGGAGCCAGTCATCTTGGGTGCTTGGCTGCAGGAACAGGTGGTATACATTCCTAGCCCAGCTCCCAGGGCTCTGCTACAGGCTGCCAAACTAAACAACAGATAGCCAGGAAGGCGAAAGGGGCTGGCTGGAGGTGCTCCCCTATTCAGGACTGACCCAGCCTTCAGCTTTCCACCCTCCCACCTTCCAGGCACCCTTTAGGGAAGCTGGGGGGAGGGCTGAAGTTCCCACCCCCAGGACAGGAGGGGGAACAGCAAGCATTTTCAGCTGCCCTGCCCAACTCACTCATCCCCCTGCACACAAACACACCAAACACACCAAACCCCTGATTTGAGTCCTCTCTCCATAGCCAGGCCCCTGACTATCGCACTCCTCCACATCCCCAGCAAAAAAGACTTGAGTTAAGGACCTTAGCAATGCTGGGTGCAACTGCTAATAAGTATATGTAACATCATCGGTTTGAAGGATTTACTAAGAATCACATTGCTAATACGAATTTATTTTTCTCTATCTCAGGGTGACATTTTTCTCAAGAATCTACCCTGTGCAGTTTTATCATGTCAATAGCCCTCTTAGTTTGAGTTAGACACTTTAGTTTCCCTATACAATAAATGGGGAGAAACAGATATCTTGACTAGGATTCACGAAAGCCAGCATGCTATGTAGGTTCATACATAATCAATCAAAATGAGAAAATGAGGGGGGATGTGCTAAACCCAATCCCTCTCAGGGTTGTTGTATTATGCTTAAAAGAATCACCCGGGATCTTTTTCAGGGGGATAAGGTAACACGCCACATTTAGTGATAATATAACAAAGTAGCATATGCATACACACACACACACACATATGCCCTACTGATGGAATAGTTACCAGTCTGTTGCTCAGCCCAACCGATTGGTCAGATAGGTCGAGTACAAGGGAGGACCTGGGTTCTTGTCAGTCTGGACTGATGCTCCATAATCTTAGCAGGATGGGAACCATACAAGGCACCCTATCCTTTATAGGATTTTCCTTCCATGCAAGTCTATGCATTTTGCCTTGTCAGGCCCTAATTAGCATCACAATCAGTCTTTTTGCTACATATGTTTATCTGGAGGTTGTTCTCGCAGTCATCTGTTATCAGTATACTGACAAAAACTCCTGGGTATTGTCTTCTGGCAAAACTTGTTATTGGTTCCCTTTCAAGAGGTGCTTGCCACTAACTTCAGGGTTCGTCAATCTGCCTCGGTCCAGTTTGCATCTTCAGTGTGCTTTAGCTTAGTTGATAATTATTGGTGCTTCTCAGTCTCTGGCCCCTCCTCTGATCATTTGGGCATGCAGTGGCCCTCACACTTATCTCTCTCAAAACATTCTCTCATTCACACAAACAATACATTTACACAATTGCAGCACAGAATAAAGGGTACTTCCTGTCACTTTAACAAAGTTACAAAGTCTTTCAACATTAAACTTCTTTCTATCTATTACAAGACCTTTCTATCTATTACAAGAATTACAATATTCCATCCCTTCACTTAACATCAGAACATGCTAACATCAAACAGAGCTGGAGCTAAGTTTACAAAACTGTCTGAGGCCTACATCTTGTGTTTACATTTAATTCAAACTTCATGCTATAACATAATTCATTGTAACTAACTAACTTAGGGTATGTCTACACTAGGCCCCTACTTCGAAGTAGGGAGGCAAATGAAGCATACCGAAGTTGCAAATCAAGCCCGGGATTTAAATATCCCGCGCTTGATTTGCATGTTCCCAGCTGGTCACATTTTAGAAATTCACTAGCCCGGAGTAACTGCCCACGTCTACATGCGGCAGTGAAACGGGAGTCCGATTTAAAGCCCTAACTCGAATTAGCTGGTATTCCTCCTGCAATGAGGTTTACCAGCTAATTTGAATTAGGGACTTTAAATTGGACTCCCATTTAACTGCCGCCTGTAGATGCAGGCAGTTACTCCGGGCTAGTTCATTTCTAAAATGGCGACCAGCCAGGAACATGCCAATCAAGTGCAGGATATTTAAATCCTGGGCTTGATTTGCAACTTCAGTATGCTTCATTTGCCTCCCTACTTCGAAGTAGGGGGCTAGTGTAGACATACCCTTATTATCTACAAAATTACAAAGCTACAGTTGGCATCTAAATCTGAGCTGTAGGAAAGTCTCTCTCCTGGCTTGGGATTCACATCTGCAAACTCTTACCTGGCATGAGGCACCTATGCCATTTTTGCAAGCAGTACCATTGCCTTCATAATTATGAGCCCAGTAGCTAAGGTACTCATCTACAAACATCTGATTCAAGATCCCCAACATTTGAGAGGGAAAAGGTATTTCAAATGGGATTTGCCACTGCTCAGGTCACTAGGCTAGGGGATATTCTACAGTATATGGGGGAGTAGAAGGGCAATTGGGAGCCTTTAAACTCTCCTATTGAAGTTGTTCTCCTAGATCAACTGGGGCCCCACTTTGGGGTAGTCACTAGCAGGCCTGTGCCATTTTGTTTACCTAAAAGGTCTATAGCCACAGAGCCTCACAGTTCCCATTGGCTCCAGTTCACCCTAGAAAAATTAAGGATGTTAAATAGCGATTGACTAGTCAAGTAGTCAATGGAATTGCCATCGACTACTCGATTAGGCACTTCCACATTCTTCCTCTGAAATGTACAAGAGCCCCCACCAGGACCCTTGTATATTTCAAAATTGGAACTCCACATGCAGCCCAGGGCCAGCAAGAAGTCTTGCTGACTCTGGGCTCCATGAGAGCATTTCCGCTTTGAAATGCACAAGAACCTGGGTGCTCTTGTGCATTTCAAAGCGGAAGCACCCACATGGAGCCCAGTCAGCGGGACTTCCCACTGGCCCCTGGCTGCATGCAATGTGCCAGTTTTGAAATCTACAAGAGTCCCCAACTCTTATGCATTTAAAAGTGGAAGCGGACAGAGTCCCCCACTGACCCTGGGCTCCATGCGGCACTGCCACTTTGAAACACTGTAGCAGTGCTTCAAAGGGGCAGCACCGCACAGCTGATCCCGTGCTCTGTGTAGCGCTGCCCCTCAGTTCTTTGACGTGCCTTTTATACTGCTTTGCAGTAAGAGCAGCCAATTCTGGCCTGCTCACACATAGTCTCCAGCATGCAAAACCACTCACCTGAATGATATGAATGCTTTGTACAGTCACTCCTGAATTACATAGCAGAATGACACCAATGATTTCTGAGTACCAGACTTGATCCTAGAAATGTGCATCTTGTACATCCCAGCATCCTCCTGAATAATAGATGCTCCTAGAAAGCCCATCATGTCATTAATAGAGCATGATAAGCACAAATTCTTGTTATTTCAAAAAATGTTTCCCAAACAACTTCAGTTTAAGGACACTGATTTACACAAGTTTATTAACAACAGCAAAAAACAGTTTTTAGGTGAATACAAAGAATGAGACATAAAAGTCAGAGTTAGTTACAACAAAATATGAAGGAAAATGCAAACTAATACCTAATTTAATAAGTTAAGTGAATTTAATGCAAGTCAGTTTATTTCACCATAGCAGGATCTCTCAGCCATGACCAGTCACCCAATTAAATGATGCTTCTTTTATCTCCTAAACATTGATGATATTGTGATTAAAAATCAAGAGAGAGATGATTTGTGTCCTCTATTGTATCTTCTTATAGCATTTCTTTTCTTTCAAAACCATCCCAGAACTAGCAGGGGTTAAGGCAACAGCAATTTTATCTACTAAGATGTAAGTTTCTCATTTACACCCTTCTTCCTGCAAACTGACCACATAACCAGATGATAGTTCATTTAATTAGGCTAATACCTGGCTGAGGTGCTGGCTAGCTTTTCATCTCTGGGGAATGGATCTGGGCTGCTTTCCCAGATTTGGAATCTGGCTTAATAATATCATAGAGTAGATTCTTATCGCTTGAACAATATTTTCAGATACTAGGGTAGTCCTGCTTTGGGCAGGGGTTTGGACTTGATGACCTCCTGAGGCCTCTTCCAGCCCTAAGATTCTATGATATTTTATCTGGACAGTAATTATAAGAAAATTACGAGTTTTCTAATAATACCTCACAAGGCACGCATTGTACAAAATTGATCATAGTTTGGTAAAAGTGATGAACATAGGAGTACAGTTTGTCACAGTGGGGTGAGAGGAGTGGGTCTTCAAATACATATTAGTACAGTTAGGTTGCAGCATAAGGAGCCATGTTAGCTATCTAAACAACCATTAATATGATGTATAATTTCTAATATAATATCAATTAAGAATCAAGTCCCATTGTTCTAAGCATGTATGAACATGTAGTCAGAAAGACAGATATTTTATAAACAGCTCACAGTTTGGCTTTATAAGGTGTGATAAGGGAATGAAACAGATAGAGACATGGGAGGAAGGGAAAGAGCAGGTAATGTAAAACAAGGTAGTTTCTATAAAGAAAGAAGCAACCCTTGTTTGCAACCCATTTAAATGCTCAAGTTACTGAGATTTACTTAAAACTTGCTTGGTCCCCCCATGCAAGTAAAGTTCATAAACTCACCGTGGGACCTCAGAGTTGTGGAAGGGGAGCCAAATTAGCTGTGATTTTTCATGTTTAACTTGACAATTTATATGGCAACTTTGTTTCTAACAGAGCTGTTTTATAGATGCCATATCTTTCTCTTTAGCTTAGCAGAATTTGATTTTTTTTAAATAATTTTGA